>NW_028295223.1:0-232000 GCF_964341445.2 Mesoplodon mirus
CAAACCAATTTCCTCAACTGTTGAATGGTTATAAAAATTGTGGATCTCCTTACTATGGAATACTACACAGGAATGAAAAGGAACACAATGTTAATAAATGCAACAAATTTGTGATACATTGACAACATGGATTAATCTCAAAAGCATTATGCTAAGTGAAAGAATTCAAACACAAAAGACCACATACTGTATGATTCCATTTATATTAAATTCTAGGAAACACAAAATTGTAGTGAAAGAAAGCAGATCAGTGATTACCTGGTCATGGAAGGGTGCTAACTTCAAAGGGAAACAAGAAAACTTTTTAGGGTGATATAACTGTTGTGTTTCTTGATTGTGGTGGTGGTTACATGACAACATGATTTTAACATTCATCGAAGTGTAACGTAAATGGGTAATGTTTATTATCTATCAATTATAACTCACCCCCCCAAAATTAATTTCAAAATATGGAAGGAAAAGAGGCATAAAAATTAAGCAAATGATGGCCTCCCTGGTGGCGCAGTGGTTGAGAGTCCGCCTGCCCATGCAGGGGATATGGGTTCGTGCCCGGGTCTGGGAGGATCCCATATGCCGCGGAGCGGCTGGGCCGGTGAGCCATGGCCGCTGAGCCTGCGCGTCCAGAGGCTGTGCTCCGCAACGGGAGAGGCCACAACAGTGAGAGGCCCACATGCCACACACACAAAAAAAATTAAGCAAATGAAAAAAATAGGCAATTATTAACTTCAGGAACATTCAAAATTTGTGCCAGGAAAAACAAAAGGATTAGTACACAAACGGTGTATAACAGAGTCAGAAAGTCAATAATAGATATTGACATACCTCCAAATTGTGTTGTGCCTATAATAGGAGCATTTGAGGAAGAGGAAAAGGGATGGTGAAATGGTATTAACTCATCACCTGTCAAAATGGGAAGACAATATATTGTAAATCAATGATCAAAAATAGCATTATAAACATATTATTTAGAAATATATAAAAGTATTTATATTGGGAAGTTGGATCATGGAGTGGAAAGATAGGTAGTGAACTACCTTTCTCATTTAAAGAATTGTTTAACTTTTAAAGCTATGCTAATATATTTATTTGACTAAAATAATTTTAAAATAAAAATTCTTGATTAAATACTTGATTTATTCAGTTTTTATATTCCTTTATTATTAATAAGAGCATTTAAGTCTATTTTCCCATAGCTTTTTATATTTTTTCTCTAATTTATGAATCATTTGGTTTAAACTTTCTTTTTGATATGGGGATTATGAAGAATACTGTTTTAAATTTTATCAACTGAACATTTCTTTTTACATTTTGATTTCTGGTTTCTAATTTTTGGCTTTGTGGTGAAGGCCATAAGAGAATATATCTTATGAAATCAATGTTTGATTTCATTGATTCAGTTTTCATTTCAAAAACTCTATTATAAAGTTTTTGTTGTAGTCAAGAAAATGGCCAACATTTATAATTATTCCCTGGGCTTAAAATAAGAATATATATTTTCTATTTTCAAGGTGGAAATATGTGTATTTTATATGTGTATATATATATATATATTTTTTTTTTTTTTTTTTTTTTTTTTTTTTTTTTTTGCAGTACACTGGCCTCTCACTGCCGTGGCCTCTCCCCTTGCGGAGCACAGGCTCTGGACGTGCAGGCTCAGCGGCCATGGCTCACGGGCCCAGCTGCTCTGCAGCATGTGGTATCCTCCCGGACCAGGGCACGAACCCATGTCACCTGCACCGGCAGGCGGACTCTCAACCACTGCGCCACCAGGGAAGCCCTATATATATATTTCTAACTGAGGTATAGTTGATTTACAATGTGATAATTTCTGCTGTACAGCAAAGTGATTCAGTTATATATGCATTTTTTAAATATTCTTTTCCATTATGGTTTATCTCAGAATATTGAATATATTTCCCTGTGTACAAATCAAATTTCTTTGTTGTTTAAACAAAATCTCTGTCATATTTTTTAATTAACTACTTGATCTATCAAATTCTGGGAATTGTATACTAAAGTCCATCATTAAGACATTAATCAACTTCTTTAAAATTTTTTTAAACCTTTGCCTAACCTATTCCTATTCTACATTGCTGTTGCAAACAGTTGCTACATTGTTTTGTTTGATTTCATAACTGTGATTAAGTTTTATGAATTTGTCCTTTGTTATCATCAAATATTCCTCTTTTGTGATTTATGCTTTCAGTTGACTTAATTATTGCTTTATCTGTAATTAATAATGCCACCAATGTTCTCTAATTTTTGCACTTGCCTAACACACCTTTGCCCAATTTCATATTTGTGTTCTTTCATTTTTTTAAATTGGTTTTAAAACTCACTTTGTAAAAATTTTGCTATGTATATGCACACAAATAGAAACTTAAAAATACACATCCAAGTGCCAATAGCCCACAGATATTATTTAGATGACCACATATATAACCCACACCCAGTATTCCCTACCCCCGTCCACAGGCCAGCATTTCTAAGTGGTACCTCTGGTTTCCTATGTCAGGGACACAGCAACTATTACAGAGATTAACTGAGACAGAATTGAGGGTCTGTTCTTAGACCTTACTTTCTTACTATAAATTGACAAACCTTTTATTTGAAAGAAGAAAGAGTGCAGAGTCCTAAAGACTTAAGGATTATACAAAAGGGAGTCAGTGTAGAGCCTTGGAGCTACCGTGAATATCTGTGGGCCAAGTTCACTGGCTTCACAATTTTTCTTCAGATCAATTCTGAGCACAGAACAAGGGACCAAGTATATTTTGTCTGTGACATGGGTGTGAGATGTACTTGATGCAATGGGAAGCAACAAGTCTGAACACTAAACTGATTCCCCTCAGGCTGAGATATCTGTTTCCAGAGAGGATAGGAACAAAGAACACTTAGTATGTGTGCCTTTAATGAGGAGCTGTGGGGAATCCACCTGTCTGAATCTAAGTGTTCTCCTCCAGGGAGAAAATCTTTCTGACTCCCCCACTAGCTGTGACATTCTCATGATTCAGGGTCAGGCAAGGAGCCAGTGGAGACAGGGGTCCCATGATAGCCTCTCACAGCAGCAGAGCAGCCAGGTAAGAAAATCTGGGAAAGCAGGTGAGGACACAGTTATCTCCCACAGAGACAGATTCACACAGACAAAAACACATACATTTACATTTGGAGAAACACACACTAAATGCTTCAGCATCTCACCAAGTTCAAACGGGAAACATCACCTGGTTTAACATGTACAAGCCTTTCCTCTTTCAGGATGTACTGCCCATTGCAGAAGAGAGCAAGCATGTTTCCAAGGTGGAAACAGAAAATTAAGCAGTGGGAAACGAAAGAGGTAACTAAGGGCAGCATTGCTAAGATCAGTGATGGCAGGCTCTTAGAAATTCTGGCCAAAAGCTCAGAGCCAAGAGCCACCCTCTTTCCTCACAAAAGAGACTCTTCTGTCAGACATTCAAGACCCTCCTATTCTGCCCTTAAGCTCCACCGTTTTATTAGTTGCTTCCTTGTGTACCTTCACTGTGGTCTATGACCACATTACAGAAGTGTCTCAGAGGGAGGTTGCTTGGATGCCACATGGAACCCCACAGAGGGGGTCAGCTTGAGCTGCGGTCCAAGCACGAAGCATCCTCAGTTTTAAGGTCCAGGAACACAAACACTCAATGCTGCAAAACATGAGATGTCTCAGAGACAGTCACAAACTAAAGAGATTCACAAGGGACTAATATATGAAACCAGGCCCTCTTACCATATTGACTTGGGGGTTGGGGCCAACGTTGCTTGTACTCCTGGTAGGACTATCTCAGCAAACATTGACAGGAAGTGGCTAACCTTAATGCTGGCAGATCTCTCGACCTAGAGTCTGGGTTATTTAGAGCCTGTACACCTGTTTTTGCCTTTGCCAGTTCCCAGACAATAGGAAAAACCCTACACCATCCTGCTATACTTCTTTCACATTCTACTACCATTTCCATTATGGGAAATAGCTTACAATTAAGACCCTAATATCAACATCTACTCTTTGGAGCACAATGAAAAAGTCTGCACAAATATTGTTTTGGTTTTTCCTTGATGCAACCCCTGTACCCCACTTCTACATTCGACATCCTTTCCCGGAAGTACTTTCTTTCAATAGCTCTGGGTACTGCCAACTACTGCCTTTCTACCTTTTAATTCTGATATAATTTATGAGAAAATGGCTTCAGATCTCAGAATTTTACATTGGTTTTACTAAGTTAACTCTCAAAATGCTGGATACTTTATAGTCACCATACTATATACATCCTGCAACCACTCTCCTAAAAGTATTGCCTGTGACATCCTTTATCCCAGTCAGTCAAGACATTTAACCTGTAAATCTCCTCCCCTGAAATGCCATCTCCTCTCCTCTTTACTATTCGAATACTGTGTATTCTTACATATTCAAAATTCTCTATCTGACTCTTTCTGCCTGCATGAATTCCTTAAGGCTGGGATTATCACTTGGATATGCCCCCATAACTTGACTTTCTCTATGAATCTCCTTTTCCTCTTCAAAAATAATACAAATACCAGTGATCCTGTTTTGGCCAGCACAGGGAGAAAAGAAGTCTCTTCACAGAATGCAGTACATAGCAAACTCACTAGCATGCTTAGCTCATCCAAGCCAACATTTGTGAGCTACTGCAATGACATTTTGATGCTATCCAGTTACAACGTTGAGGGAAAACTGCCAGGCAGATCCTTCAGTGCCTAGAATTAGTATAATCCTGAGAAAATAAGAGAGATCCAGAATGAATTTGAGTGAGTTGTATAAAGTTATTCGGGTAAAAAACTTATGACTTTAAACAAATAGCTAAATCTCATTGCTTCATTTTTCCCTTCTGCTTAATGAAGCTTGTTATTTTTTAAATTTACATATTTTAAATCTGTAAGAAATGTATGTAAGGCAGGAAGACACTGCCTGGCACTTGGTTATAGTCTCAATAAATGGTTGATAATTGAAACTTGGAAGTAAAACTAGGGAGGAATATAAAGAAAAGGGCATTTCAGCTGTTTCAAGACTATAAATGTTACGCTTTCTTTCAATCTAATCTGTCATCACCTAATTTCCCTGAATCCCAGGTTCTTCATCTCTGATTCTTCTTCTCAGGGTCCTCACTTATGAATGATGGATTACAGAAGTTCCTGGTGGCCTAGTGGTTAGGATTCTAGGCTTTTACTGCTGTGGCCCAGGTTCAGTACCTGGCCAGGGAACTGAGATCCCAAAAGCCATGTGAGGCGGCCTATATATATATATATATATATATATATATGGATGATATGGATTAAAAGAGATTGTGTATGTGAAAATAACTTGTATATACCAGATATTCATTAAATGTTATTGAAGTATGAATTAAGCTGCATGAAATCAAAGATAATTAAACAGCTATTTATTTCATTAAAACTCGCTTCATAGAATTATCTAATGTGAATTAATTCTCAATGACAAAACAGTATCATAAAAAATTTGCTCCAATGATGACATTATCAATCTCATCTACTTTTATATTTGAAGTGTTATTAATTAAGAAATACATTTTGGATCTGGTATCATTAAAAACTTGTAATCTGTAAACAATATATGGAGCCTAATTAAATAAATATTTCCTTTTACTTTTGACCACATCTTCTCCCCTGCAGACATGGGCAGAGACAACCAGACTGGAGTCACAGAATTCATTCTCCTGGGACTCTCTGGGCAGTCAGAGCAGGAGGAGGTTCTCTTTGGGCTGTTCTTGTGGATGTACCTGGTCACCCTCATTGGGAACTTTCTCATTGTCTTGGCTATCAGCTGTGACAGTCATCTCCAAACACCCATGTCCTTATTCTTGGCCAACCTCTCCTGTGTCAACATCTGCTTTTCATCAGTCACAATCCCCAAGAAGCTGGTGAATCACATACTGTGAAGCAAGTCTATCTCTTACATGGAATGTACGACCCAGATCTACTTCTTCATCATTTTCATCAACAGAGATGGGTTCCTCCTCAGTGTGATGGCCTATGATGATTATACTGCCATCTGTTGCCCACTCCACTACACCATGATCATGAGGCCCAAACTCTGTGTCCTTCTGGTGGCTGCATCTTGGCTCAGTACAAATCTGCATGGTCTCCTACACACTCTTCTTATGGTGCAACTCACATTTTGTTCCAACAATGCTGTGTATAACTTTTTCTGTGACCCTTATCCTATTCTAAAACTCTCTTGTTTGAATACCTTTATCAATGACCTGATGGTATTCACTGTGGGTGAACTGGTATTTATGACACCATTTACATGTATCATCATTTTATATGATTCCATCTTCTCTAATGTACTGAAGTTGCCATCTGCCCATGGAATAAGGAAAGCCCTGTCCACGTGTGGATCCCACCTCACTGTGGTCTCCCTGTTCTATGGGGCAATCCTGGGGGACTATAAGCACCCTTCATCCTCGTACTCAGTGCAAGATGTGGTGACTATTGTCATCTTCACAGTGGTGACTCCTCACATCAATCTCTTCATCTACAGCTTGAGAAATCATGACATGAAGGGAGCTTTAAGGAAACTAATTTCATATTCTATAATTTAAAACTTTTAGAACTGAGAGGACTCTTGATAGCATACATTTTTTTCATTTTACAGACCAAGAAACTGAGTCCCTATAGGTGTAAATTTACCCATGACTATTCCTGTAATTAATGATATGTGATCATGGTCATGCTTTTAAATATGAGGCTGATAGGTGCTCATAAGTCATAAAACCATTAGTTATGTATAAAAAGGTGTGATTTAAAAACACTTATTTTACAGACAACAAAAATTCAGGAAAAGACAGGATTGGGTCCAGCAACCCTATGAGACAGTGGCTACTATATGGTCTGAGAATTTCAGAAAACTTTAGAGTTGGCTCTCCTCAGTGTCACCTGTCCTCTATGGCCTCACATTAGGAGATGTTAAATTATCCCCAATTTACTGAGTCACAGAAAAGTTACCTTTTCCAGGGCTGTACAATGAGCAATTATTGGTTACAAATGGTGCTGTTACTTTCAGGGTCTTTGGTCATTACTGAATTAGTTAACTTTTCCTCTGTCTTAGGCTCAATTCCTACCCTCTCCTCTCACAGCTCAGAACCTAGCCCTGCACTATTCTTCTTCCCCCACAACCAATCTAACTTCTTGGTGGTTTATTGCCTGGCATGGGTGTCAGGGATGGGTATCAGAGGGTGACGAGCCTCAGACAGTAGCTAGAATTCCTCATAGAAATCTCGGTATCCCTTCAAATTTAGATGGGCTAAGAGAAGCAGAGGTTCCCTTAATGCTAAACTGCCCAGAGTTCCTATAACAACTTAGGAACATGAAAACATGAATTAATTACAGGATTTGGATTAGAACCCAGAACTTCTGACTCCAAGTCCAGAGTTTGTTCCAATCCATGGGGAAAGTTTCTAGGAGCCCTTGCCTCTTTTCCTACTCTACACCTGAGGGTTCCCACCTCGTCTTCCCTGGTGTCCAGGGAGCACTCACCTAAATCTCCAGTGGTCATTCTTCAAAAGCCTTCAATTCCTCATTGGCCTTCTCTCCTTTCTCAATCTTCTCTACTCTCGTGAAAAATCAGTACTCATTGTCCTCACTATCACCTTCTTTCCCACTTGGTCCCAACACTGACCAGCTCTTACCATGAGCACAGCAACAGGCTTATCGTGGTTCTGACTGCCTCCTGCTTCCCCCTACACATATCTGTCCTGCACACAGGATCACTTTAATCCTCCTAAAACATTGATGACATCCTGTCAGCCACTCCTTATAGAAATATTGAAGAGGCCAGGATAAATCCAAGTATTACCTTCAAATACAAGCCCAAGATGACTCGGCCCCGAGCCATACTTACAACTTTGTTTGTCATCAACTCACATAATTATATGTTCCATGACTTTCTCCTAATTCTCTTCCTCTTTCTTTCATTCGTCTGCTGAAAAACTCCCTTGATTTTTTTTTTGTGTGTGTGTGTGGTAAACGGGCCGCTCACAGTTGTGGCCTCTCCCGTTGTGGAGCACAGGCTCTGGACGCGCAGGCTCAGCGGCCATGGCTCACGGGCCCAGCCGCTCCTCGGCATGTGGGATCTTCCTGGACCAGGGCACGAACCCGTGTCCCCTGCATCGGCAGGCAGACTCCCAAACACTGTGCCACCAGGAAAGCCCTCCCTTGATTTTTAAAGACTCTAATAATTGTGCATTCCCCTTAACTTCTTTACTAATTACATCTCACAGACATGTACTGAGCACACAACACAGTTCTTCTTGGTTGTAGTAAATGAACTCCCAAATGTATGTTGGTGTCAGTGGGAACCTGACTACATGTGACAAAATCAATGTAGTGTTCTGAACTGTTAAGTTTTATTTTAGAAGTAGTTTAGTGCAAATGTTTGAGATATAATAACATGGACTAATGTTGGTGTTTAAGGTTACATGACTCATTTTGGTCTCATCATATTCTTCCTTGCATTACCCATATCTGCATACGTCTCCTCTGGTTATTACATTACATATTCACTTTGATAAAATACCATAGATTATGCATGGGCACATCCCATACAATGCTCAGTAGAGTTTTTGTTCATCCCAAATAATCATGTATTGAAAAATCACTGATGATGTGGTATGCAAGTCTAATGGTAAACTGGGAAGTGAACATTCCTAGACACAAAAAAAATCAGAAGGGTAAAAATTTAAATCTAGGGAACTAAAGTACTGAGAAGGTTACTCCAGAACACAGAAAGATTCCACTGCATTCTGGGACCCAAAGAAGCAGCAGGGTTGAATGAAAAGAGCCATGTTTGGGATATAGTTTTATTGCTCATCCATCTCTCCCTCAACTGTCAGTCAAAAGTTGGCTGTGAGAAGGAGCATGAGGATAGAGAGAAATCAGTGAACTTACAATAGGGTACAAAGTCAAAGGGAAAATCACTCTCTATCTACATGGTCCCCACTCATTCAGCTCAAGGGAGAAATCATCATTCACCAGACAGAAGATCCTGTCTGAAGGGGAAAAGAAATCTCAGCAGTGTGGTGTTAGCAGAAAGAGGAAAGGCCTCTGTCTTGCTCAGACTGGCTGTGGTGTGAGGTTATATGCTGTTTAATTCTACCAGAGCCTCGAGTCTTTAAACCTCCTACTTCTGAGGGCCACCTTCAACACCATCTTCACTGGCTCCTTGCATTACTTCAACCACTTAAGGGGAATGAAGGGGAAATAAGCAAAGGGGTTTACTCTAAGGTCCAGGTAGAATCAGCCTCTGTTGTGGTTTCCTGCATGTGAGAGTCACACATGACATGAAGTGGTCATAAATCAAAGCTCAGCCTCATGCAGGGCTTCGAGGGACCTCTGCCCATAGAAGCAAAGCAGTGCCAGGCTGGCAGAGTCCCCCCTGGGAGCAGCCAGGAAATCAGGATTGTGTCTGGGAATTCACCCTCCAGGGCCTGAGTTAGCAGAGGCCAGGCCTGTGCCAGGAGCCTCTTCTCTGCAGCTGGGACTCCCTAAAGACACCACCCCCACTTCCCCACAGGCAACTTCCATCTAGCACTAGTTAGCCAACAGGAACAGCTCTTTGTGAGCCAATTAAAACCATTTGGACACAAACCACCTAGAGGGGTGGGATAGGGTGGGTGGGAGGGAGGGAGATTCAAGAGCGAAGAGATATGGGAACATATGTATATGTATAACTGATTCACTTTGTTATAATGCAGAAACTAACACACTATTGTAAAGGAGTTATACTCCAATAAAGATGTTTAAAAAACAACAAAAACAAACAAACAAAAAACATATGGAGGGAAAAGTTTGGCTTCACCTCAATGATGTTGGAATAAAGGCTCATCCTTCTTCCTGGCACATTTCCCCAGATACTGTTCTCCCTGGAGGGAGCAAGGATTGCTCCATTTCACGGCCATTGGAGGTATTTTCAAGTTTCATGGAATCATTTTCCTCTAACTTGTCCTTCAAGTGTCTGTTCCAAGGCCACGGTTTCCATCAGAGTCCAGCACCATCTCTCATGAGCTGAAGAAGCCCTTCCTGCTATTCCCTGGATATTGTAGCCTAGTAGATATTCTTAGTGTTCTGCCTGTAATATCTTGTCTCCTTGTGCTTGAGGGCAGAAAGCTAGGCTTTATATGAACTTTATCTATCACATTGTCAATTGGCCTTCTAGTAGATGACTTTGTTCTCGGCATTGACCTTTTGTCACTTGAATATTGAAAGCTGGCTATGTCTAACTTAGGAAATCTGATTCCAAATGAATCTGGTTTTCTAGATTAACTTTTCATTTGTGAGCCACACAGAGGTACACAGTGTATTGCCAAGCCCACCGTCAAAACAGGCCACCTTTTATTCATTCTAAACTTCAAGCATATCCTGTTGCTCATCAAAAACTACTGGTTCAGGTTCATCATGATTTCTAAATGTGACATACAACTGATATAAAGGCACAAACTTGCCCCTGTATTGTGGATGGATATATTTGCCAAGAAGGATGTGAGGTTATCTTTGTTGCATGAAAGTAACTGCAGATGTCCCTTAAGAATTCAGACTTGATGATGCAGATCAAATCCCACAATACAGAGCCATGATTACAACACAAACTCCCTATAGAACTTAAAAAGACCAAAGAACTGCCTAGTGATCCAGTTGTTTCAAGAAATTTCTATCGTAAATAAATTCAGCTTATATCCTTAAAAATTGTCATAATGAAGCCAAAAGTAGTCTCAAGAAATCATATCTAATATAATATTTTGGTAAAGAAATCATTCAAAGCCAAATAGGTAAATAAATTACTCTGACTTTACTACATGAAGTGGGGAGGAGAGGATCAGGAAGGAGGGAACAGGGACATGGTATACTACTGATGACATTTATATGGTCAGGCCACTCAGGATAGGGGTTCTCTTCCTCTCTGAACATCCCCTGCTCAACCATTGCCTGCTTCCCCTATACCCTACTCACACGACTGAACTTCCTACATGCTTGCCCCAGGCCCAGGCTACTGATTGTCCTTATCAAAGGGGTAGTATGGGTCCTGGTAACTAATGCGCCAAACTGATGTAATTCCCTCTATAACTGGCAAACTACACCCCCTACCATCCATTAAGCCACTGATGTCTCTGTTGCTGACTCCAGGCTTCTTCTTTGGTCTTAAACTGGGCAAATGTAGGCCTTAGAGGCCTGCTGGGTGCAGCCCAACAGTTGGCAGAGCCAGCCAGGAGAACAAGGAAACTCTTGTGAGCACGGAGATGTTGGGAAATACAGGATGGGGAATGGAATGTTGCAGGGGTTGTCCACTAGCTTGTGGGGCCTGAAAGTTGTGGGTTTTATCCCAGGGTGGCCGGCCATTCACACGTGGGGTCCAAAAGTTGAGGGGGTAATCCTGAAAGTTGCAGGGGTAGTACTGCAGTGGATGTCTACTAGTATGTGGGACCCTGTAGTGGCTGTGCATGATGAATGGGGGCGGCCAAGAGATCTGGAGAACAATGGCCCCTCATGGCTCTGCTATTGTATCAAAGTGAGCCTTCTGTAATTGGTTAAGCTAGCTCTCTGAAGGAATTGGTATTTCTCTTCCTGTACCTTTGAGATGTATATGATCTACCTGGGTTCTCAGGAACTTTAATCTAATCATATGTGATCTCTAAGAGTAAATGAACAAAAAGGAGCAAGGATTTTAAAATTCTTTATGGGAATAATTATGTTTTGGGAGTGTCTATCTAAAATAGTCTCTCAAGATTTTTGTAACTTGAAACTAAACTAAGTTACATGAAGAGAATTCATTGACTAAGTCATTTCAAAAAAGGTAAAATATTGGAACATTAATTGCTGGGCAGGTCTAAGTTTATCTACTTTTGCCTGCTTAGGAGAATAAGACTAAAGCATTAAGCTTACCAATCAGGAAATGCACAATTGTTTTTTGGTTTTGGTGAGAGATTAAGGTTTTTAAGGGTTAAGATTATAATCAGTCATAATCCTAGTTACTATAACCAAGATTCTTTATTGCTTATATTGTGATAATATGTTTAACTGTGACTTTTTAAGTCTTTTGTCTTTTGTAGACAGTTATTGTTGTACTCTGATGCTTTTGCAAAAGTGCTTCATCTTCCAGATTCATAGGAACGACCTTTTGCTAATAACAGGTCTCTGATAAATTTCAGATTACACTTCAGAACTGGGTAAAAACTTAAATAATCCTAAAGGAAAACCTGATGGCTTCGTAAAAAGTTAATGGAAGGATTGGTTACTGAGTGAACTGGTGAATATGGTTATAATATTTATGGGTTTTGTCTGGAAAGTTTTGATCTGTGTTTTCCAGATAGAGGGATGCCCTTCCCCTCAAGTTAGTTGTGACTTACAGCAATTGGGTAAACTACTCCTGAGGGTAGAATTGAAACATTTTTCTTTTCTCTCTACCTAGTCCCTCCAAAAACTGGGACTCCTGGTTTCTGAGCAGCCTTATCAGGTGAATGGGAAAGACTGTCTCCTGGCATGTGCACGAATCTTGATATTTGGGATACCTCTAGAAGACAGAAATCCACTGAGGTGGAGGCTTATGGCAGGCTTTTGTCATGGCATTCCTGGCCTTGAGAGGCCTTTGGGGAATTCAGTCTGAGACTCCTGAGGACTTCTACCTCAGCCAGCTTGAAGGAGCTGATATGGTCAATTGCAAACAAACTAGTTTTGATTTGCTGTGTTTGGTGGAGATGAGGGTTATTTCAGAGAGAAAAAAGACTATGTTTTAGTGGATGTTAAATTCTATTTCTGTTAGTTAAGGTCTGTATTTATGACAGTTATTGTGTTAACCATGCTTTTGCCCTGATGTTCTGAATGGAAAGAAAATTATCTAGTGAAATTTTCACAGATTATAACTACTCATGAAATGTGACACTGCTTGCTTTAAGTCTGCTGCTAACAGCACATGTGCAATGCTTCTGTGACAATTGAGTGTAAGTGATAAAATGTATAGCCTATAAAGTGTTTCCCCATTAACATATCTCTGAGCCTGTTCATGAGATCAGCGTAGTTTTCCTCCAACGTGAGTGACTAGGTGAAAACAAAGGAGATGTAACAGCGAGGGACATGATCTGAACCTGAGGTAAGAGCCAGCACCCCAGCATTGAGGGATGGATATTTTGGGCATCACTGCTTTCTAACAAGATTTGCAATCAAAAGGGGAAATGATGGAAAATATGCACATATTCAGGTATGTGGGAAGTCAGAGGGCTTATGCATGTATTAACTTAAATTTTACCACCCATTTATGATAAAAACCCTGCAGAAAGTAGGCATAGAGGGAATTTTCCTTAACATAATAAAGGCCATATATGACAAACCCACAGCCAACATCGTCCTCAATGGTGAAAAACGGAAAGCATTTCCACTAAGATCAGGAAAAAGACAAGGTTACCCACTCTCACGACTATTATTCAACATAGTTTTGGAAGTTTTATCCACAGCAATCAGATATGAAAAAGAAATAAAAGGAATCCAAATTGGAAAAGAAGAAGTAAAGCTGTCACTGTTTGCAGATGATATGATACTATACATAGAGAATCCTAAAGATGTTACCAGAAAACTACTAGAGCTAAACAATGAATTTGGTAAAGTAGCAGGATACAAAATTAATGCACAGAAATCTCTGGCATTCCTATACACTAATGATGAAAAATCTGAAAGTGAAATTAAGAAAACACTCCCATTTACCATTGCAACAAAAAGAAAAAAATATCTAAGAATAAACCTACCTAAAGGAGACAAAAGACATATATGCAGAAAATTATAAGACACTGATGAAAGAAATTAAAGATGATACAAATAGATGGAGAGATACACCATGTTGTTGGATTGGAAGAATCAACTTTGTGAAAATGACTATACTACCCAAAGCAATCTACAGATTCAATGCAATCCGTATCAGACTACCACTGGCATTTTTCACAGAACTAGAACAAAAAATTTCACAATTTTTATGGAAACACAAAAGACCCCGAATAGCCAAAGCAATCTTGAGAATGAAAAAGGGCGTTGGAGGAATCAGGCTCCCTGACCGCAGACTATACTACAAAGCTACAGTAATCAAGACAGTATGGTGCTGGCACAAAAACAGAAATGTAGATCAATGGAACAGCATAGAAAGCCCAGAGATAAACACACGCACATATGCTCACCTTATCTTTGATAAAGGAGGCAGGAATGTACAGTGGAGAAAGGACAGACTCTTCAATAATTGGGGCTGGGAAAACTGGACAGGTACATGTAAAAGTATGAGATTAGAACACTCCCTACCACCATACACAAAAATAAGCTCAAAATGGATTAAAGATCTAAATGTAAGGCCAGAAACTATCAAACTCTTAGAGGAAAATATAGGCACAACACTCTATGACATAAATCACAGCAAGATCCTTTTTGACCCACCTCCTAGAGAAATGGAAATAAAAACAAAAATTAAAAAATGGGACCTAATGAAACTTCAAAGCTTGGCACAGCAAAGGAAACCATAAAGAAGACCAAAAGGCAACCCTCAGAATGTGAGAAAATATTTGCAAATGAAGCAACTTTGTCAGTTGGGTTAATCTCCAAAATTTACATACAACTCATGCAGCTCAATAACAAAAAAGCCAAAACCCAATCCAAAAATGGGCAGAAGACCTGAATAGACATTTCTCCAGAGAAGACATACAGATTGCCAACAAACACATGAAAGAATGCTCAACATCATTAATCATTAGAGAAATGCAAATCAAAACTACAAAGAGGTATCATCTCACACCGGTCAGAATGGCCATCATCAAAAAGTCTAGAAACAATAAATGCTGGAGAGGGTGTGGAGAAAAGGGAACACTCTTGCACTACTGGTGGGAATGTAAATTGATACAGCCACTATGGAGAACAGTTTGTAGGTTCCTTAAAAAACTAAAAATAAACTACGATATGACCCAGCAATCCCACTACTGGACATATACCCTGAGAAAGCCATAATTCAAAAAGAGTCATGTACCAAAATGTTCATTGTAGCTCTATTTACAATAGCCAGGAGCTGGAAACAACCTAAGTGTCCATCATTGGAAGAATGGATAAAGAAGATGCGGCACATATATACAATGGAATATTACTCAGCCATAAAAGGAAACGAAATTGAGTTACTTGTAGTGAGGTGCATGGATCTAGAGTCTGTCATACAGAGTGAAGTAAGTCAGAAAGAGAAAGACAAATACCATATGCTAACTCATATATATGGAATCTAAGAAAAAAATGTCATGAAGAACGTAGGGGTAAGATGGGAATAAAGAAACAGACCTAGTAGAGAATGGACTTGAGGATATGGGGAGGGGAAAGCGTAAGCTGTGACAAAGTGAGAGAGTGGCATGGACATATATACACTACCAAATGTAAAATAGATAGTGGGAAGCAGCCGCATAGCACAAGGAGATCAGCTCGGTGCTTTGTGACCACCTGGAGGGGTGGGATAGGGAGGGTGGGAGGGAGGGAGATGCATGAGGGAAGAGATATGGGAACATATGTATATGTATAACTGATTCTTTTTGTTATAAAGCAGAAACTAACACACTATTGTAAAGCAATTATAATCCAATAAAGATGTAAAAAATAAAACTAAACATAGAATTATGATATGATCCAGCAATCCCACTACTGGGCACATACCCTGAGAAAACCATATTCAAAAAGACACATGCACCGCACCCCAATGTTCACTGCAGCACTATTTACAATAGCCAGGTCATGGAAGCAACCTAAATGCCCATTGACAGATGAATGGATAAAGAACATGGGGTACATATATACAATGGAATATTACTCAGCCATAAAAAGGAACGTAATTGGGTCATTTGTTGAGACATGGATGAATCTAGAGACTGTCATACAGAGTGAAGTAAGTCAGAAAGAGAAAAACAAATATCGCATATTAACGCATGTATGTGGAACCGAGAAAAATGGTACAGATGGACTGGTTTGCAGGGCAGAAATTGAGACACATGTGGAGAACAGATGTATGGACACTAGGGGAGGAAAGTGGCAGTGGGCAGGGTTGAGGTGACGAATTGGGAGATTGGGATTGACATGTATACACTGATGTGTATGAAATGGATGACTAATAAGAACCTGCAGTATATAAAAAAAAATAGTGAGGGAAGCTGTGTATGTGGGTAAGGTAGGAGGTCTATGGGAGCTCTCTGTACCTTCCGCTCAGTTTTGCTGTGAAGCTAACAATGATCTAAAAAAATAAAGTCTACTAAAAATGTTGGTAAAACTGGTTTGGGAGAGAAGATAAAACATCCAATTTAAAACATACTAAGTTTGAGATACCTAAAAGAGACACTTGCTGAGAGGGTGAAAGAGATACTGTTAACTCTGTCAAATAACACTGTTTGGTGTGTTAAATACCGTCATACTATTATTTGGTAGAAAATTTCCTATAAAAATACTATGGATACTAAAAAGTTATTTTGATCAAAAAAATCACCTAATTATTTAATAAATAAAGTGGTTGTTAATGGCCCATTTTACAATGTAAGTCCTGGTGACCAGGTATATACTAACCTGTCTTCTTTTCTGTATTAAAAAAGCTAAGAAGCACATTATTGTACTATAGTTTTGCAAGATGTTGCCACTGGGGAAACGGTAAAGTATACACAGGAGCCCTGTGTGTTATTTCTGACAACTGCATGCGAATCAGTAATGATCTCAAAATAGAGTTTAATGAAAAAAAACAATTAACCAAAGAACAAGGGGATGGGTGGTAGGTAATAAGATAAGGAAATCCTTTCTCTTTCTCTGTGAAAGAATTTGACCTTGGAATAGCATTTTAGCTCTGTTCCCCTGGTAACCACCCAAGAAAGTATGTCAACTGTGTTTCTGAACAATCTTATTTATGTTTCTGACTGCCTTGGTAACATGCTCAAAAGATTCATCAGCTGCATGATGAGGCAACATTGCTTAAGATAAAAATGACTCCTGATTGGTAAAGTGTATTTACACTGGGCAAGTCCCTTGCAGGAACCTTGGAAACTCAGCTCTTCTCATAGGCTGTTACAAGATACATTAGATCTGATAGGGCCTAGGGCTTCAAAGCCAACATGAGTCTTGCTTCCTTGTACCTGAGCTATCATCTGAAACATCTGAGGAGACAGCTGCTGAATAGTTGTATGCACCTCTGAAAAGACCACTCCCACTGAAGGGAAATATCTGACAAAGACCAGCTGTCACACTGCACTCCTTGTATCTATTCAAAACATAAATGAAACAATAAAATGGTGTGAAGCCAGATGAAATTATGGCTGCTGGGCCAGAAGATACTTCTGGACACTTGGAGGATGTGGAGGATAATGGCCCCAAAGTTACACCTATCTAATCTTAGCTATATATTCTTGGATAGAAGGTATAAGATCTAAATTTTTCTGTATGTTAAGATGCATGGGTACGTTTATTAATCATAATTTTTTACCTTTACCTCTTGGGACAGAAAATGCTCACTTCAACTTAAAGACTATTCTCAGATTTGTCCTTCTGTGTGGGCCATTGTTACCTGGTGTCTGGAGGCCTTGAGAACACACAGAATCACATGCCTTATGAGCATAGTGCTTTAGACACAGGAGGAAATCTGTAAGGGATATCTTGAAATCTTTACAAAATATATTCTGTGCTAGCAAGAGATTAATATGCCACAATTTGCTAAGTCACATTTCTTGGGCTGATGTATTGCTGAGCCAAGAAATGAAAGAAAGTATTAATGTAATGTCATAAATGATGTGAATGAGAATAGAATAAGTGTGGATTACTTGTTAGAACTGGATCAAATTTAAATGTTTCAAAATATGTGCTCCTTAAACCTAGCCAATGATTTGAGTCCTATGGGACAAGATTAGATTTGGGTTTCAATGTTATTAATTGGTATAGGTATAATGGTATGCAGTACTGATTACACATGCATGTTGTTATGTATTAGACAATTCATTAATTAAACCTCTTATGGGAAAACTTTTAAAGATGATGTAAGGACTGGAACCATGGGGATGACGTGCAGTGTGACCCCTGAAGTCTACTGGTGGTAGAGCAAGCAGTGTGCTTCCAAGTGGGGTCATCTGAAGACACAGAGCTGTGCCACAGCGCTGGTACACAGCTGAGCAACGATGAACATAGCATATAGCGAGAATGTAGAGTCTGTGCTCAGGATAAATTTCTTTTTCTTTATTAATTTATTTTATTTTATTTATTTTTGGCTGTGCTGCATCTTCGTTGCTGCTCACAGGCTTTCTCTAGTTGTGGTGTGAGGGGGGCTACTCTTCGTTGAGGTGCGTGGGCTTCTCATTGAGGTGGCTTCTCTTTCTTGCCGAGCATGGGCTCTAGGTGCGCAGGCTTCAGTTGTGGCACATGGGCTCAGTAGCTGTGGCTTGCCGGCTCTAAAGCACAGGCTCAGTAGTTCTGGCACACAGGCTTAGTTGCTCCAAGGCATGTGGGATCTTCTAGGACCAGGACTCGAACCCGTGTTCCTCGCATTGGCAGGCGGATTCTCAACCACTTAGTCACCAGGGAAGTCCTCCATACACTCTTGTTGAAAGACTTACGGGGAAATAGGTTTGTTCTTGGCGGTTGTCTACTTGCCTTGCTCTCATTTACGCAGATGCAGAGCTACAAGTCACTGCCCTGTAGGAACGTCGGTTTCCTCCTGGAAGAACCAGGAACCCAGGAGCCAGCAGCCCAAGGAGCTCGACCACGAACCCAGAATGGGGTCTGGACAAGTGATAGGCTCAGCCAGGGCTCTCCTCGCAGACAAGCTCGAAGAACTACATTTCCCAGAATCTTTTGTTCTCGCATGGACTACATTTCCCAGAGGGGCTCGCGACTGTCCCTGCCCCGTCCCTCCCGGACCTACGTGGGGCGTAGGGCGTCGGGCGTTTGCCGTTGGCATGAGCTAATTACTCGCCAGAGGTCCGCCGAGGCGGCACCGCGTGGAGTCCCCAGCGGAAGCTTCTGTCTGGCCGTGGCAGTTCCGGAGCCTCCAGCCTGCGGCCCGCGGAACCCCCGATGCCTGGGCGAGGTGAGCGGCGGGGGGTAGGCAGGATGCGGGAGGGAGGACCGGGCTTCGGGAGCATGCGTCGCCGGGGCATGGGGCACAGGCCCAAGAGACGCGAGCCGGGTCTTTGTGGGCGCCGGCGGGCCGAGAGCCGGGCACCCCTGGCTCTGTTCGCCTGCCGCCCCCAGCCATCCCACTGACGTGGCCCTGAACGAGACAGGTCGGACACATCGTCCCCATCGGCTGGACCCAGCCACCCTCCTGCTTCTTCCCGACCAGTTCCCAGCGCGCTACCTGCTCAGCGCCTGCCGGCATTTGAATTTGTTTCAGGCTGGCAGTGAACGTGAGAAAATTATTTCCTCCCCTTACCGTCACCCCTGCACTCCCGAGTGACAGGCTTGTTTTACGCGAGAAGTGAGTCGCCAGCTTCCCCCAGTGGCAGAGCCAGGACTGGACCCAGGTCTTTGGTTTAATGTGCCCTTTCCTCAAGACAGCAGCCCCTCCCCGCCATAGGAGAGCTGATGTTTTCCCTTTCCGAAGCAGCTTTCTCTAGAAATCTGGAAATTGTTTCCTTGACAGGAGGGGGAGGAATTGGGTGGGAATGCTTGAGGTGGAGAAAAGTTGTCACATGCACGCAGGGAGGTTAGAGCAGGTGCTCTGGAGCCCGCGGTGCCTGGAACCCTGGTGCCACCCTCCCTGGCTGTGTGGACTGGGACAAGTTGCTCCCACTCTGCCCTCAGTTTCCTGATCTATAAAATGGGGTGCTGACAATGCCAACTGTGCTGTGGGCCTCGATGTATTGATAGGTAGTGCCTGGCACGCGGTGAGGCTCAGGGAGTTGCTGCTACTGCTGATAGAGTCCTAGGACTTTTCCTCTGAGCCAGGGAAGGAGCTGGGCCTGGACCAGGATGACCCAGCCCTTCTCTCTGGTCCTGTCTAGCCCTCGTTCCTTCTGACTTCCTTCTCTGGGGGCACTTGGCATCATTTTCAAGTGGTATAAAGGTTTCAGAGCTGCTGATTCTGAGGTCTAGAAAGCAGAAGGGGCTTCCTCCTGGTTCCCTTTTTCTTCTCTCAGATCTGGCTTCTGGAGACTTCTCCCATCCTAAGGTGAAACTGCCCAGAAAGAGGACATGGCTCCTGAACAGAGGGAAGCAAGGTCTCCGGTGAGTTCATTGCCATCTCAGGTCTTAGAGATAGATGGTTTTTTTTTGTTGTTATTTTACCCACAAACTGAAGTTTTCTCCCCAATACAGTCTTCACCAGGATTTGGAGCCCATGTCCTTCTGCCTTGGAAGAGTTAGTCCACCCTGGTGGATGGTGGATTGCATAGGGAATGCTTGCCTCCAACCCCCCAATCCATGGCTTGTGTTTCTCTTTTTTTTTCTAATAGACACTCTTTTATTCATTAATCTCAATTCACTGTATGATTACTGAATTGATAGGTAAGATGCCACATGTCTTATACCACTTGGGGTCAGAACAAACAAACATGCACACTTGGCAGAGTTCCTTTCTGGCCTGTCTCCTTTGCTCAGTCGTGTCCCCCTCCCTACCCTTGGCCAGAATGCTTTTCTTTTTCTTTCCGCCCCTGAGAAATCCTCATGATACCTTCGCCAGGCTTTTCCCAGTCCATAGTTCTTAGTTTTTCTCCATCTTAACTTTCTGGATCATGTGCCTTGCTTCTGTCACTCTCTTGAAAACTGATGTTGACCTGCCATTTTCAACTTTATGTTGTGAGAATGAGGGTGGGACCCCATCCAGGTGAGCCACTGTGTGAACAAAGGATAGCCATGCTGGTGGGGACGTAGATGGAGAGGTCTCTTGACTCCAAGAGCAGAGAGAAGACTCCTCAGGAAGCAGCAGTGAGAGTTTCATGGGATATTGGTAGTGGAGAGGCAGTGTATACAGTGATTCCTCAGTGGGGCTTTTGAGCCAGATGGCCAGGTTTGTGCCCATCTCCTCTGTTGCTGTTAATGGGTCTTGGGCAAAAAACTCCACCTCTCTGTGCCTCAGTTTCTTTCCTCTCTGTGCCTCAGTTTCTTTCCTCTCTGTGCCTCAGTTTCTTCACCTGTAAAGTGAATACAACAACTGGGCCTACCTCAAAGGGTAGATGAGAGGATCCTGGGAGTTAGTGCATGGAAAGCGTTCTTGTCAGGGCCGGGCACATAGTAGATGTTCAATATGTGGTGGTTGTGGTAGCTAAACGATATTATTCTAGTTCATGATGTCTATCTATCTACTGTTGGTAGATAGAAATGACTATAGTGTCCTTCCTTTACTCATCCTCATCTAACAATAGTAGTTAACGTTGCTGGGGAATATCCTGAGGGCTTCACCTTTGTTCTCACTGTCATAGCGAAGCAGAAGTTATTACCCCCATTTTACACTTGAAACTGAGGCTCAACGAAGTCAGGCAACCTGAAATCAAACCCAGGTATGTCTGGCCTCTAAGTTCATGTTAGTTATCATCCAGCCTTTCGTCTGGTACATCTTTCAGAACACAGGGCAGGCCTGGCTCCCAAATGACCAGAGTTCTCTGCAATGTGATGTTGTGTATCTTTTGGACCCATGAAATGTGGTAGTGGTTGATCTTCTGAGACTGTGGCTAGGACCTGCCTCTGCATATTTGGGCTACTTTTTTCTAAGCCCTTCCCGTTCCATTCCAACAGAGCCAGGCTGCTCTCTTACCCAGAATCTTCTCCATCCCTGCTTGTGAGTCCTATGTGACATTTCTCCCTAACCTCACCTGCTGCCGATACGTCAGTACTATGTGGAATTGTGTGTAAAACTCAGTGACAGGACGTTTAAGACCAGAGAAAGAATATACCCACCAAGTGCTGGGTTAAAAGAAAACTTCAGTTATCGTCTTGTCTCTGCCATTGGTAAAGTATGTGACCTGGTGTCTTAACTGCCCTGGACCTTGTGTTTCTCATCTGTAAAATGAGGATTGAACGAGGAAATAGTATATGGTCCTGTCCAGCGACACTTTTCTTGTTCAAATTGTTTCACGCGTTTTTCTTGTCTGCCAGTTGGATTGTAAATTCTTTTGAGGGCAAAGATCATTTCTTGTATTCCCTGCCATGTGCCAATAAATTATCTTATTATACATGCACTGCATGTTAATGTTAAAAATCTCAGAGAATAAAAACGTAAAATCACTCTTACCCCAACATCTTGAGATAATCATGGTCATACCTTTGGTATGCAGCCCTCAGAATAATTGTCTGTGTACCTTTATTTATTTATTACTTATTGATGTACATGTGTACATATGTATGTATGTATTTTTTATTTTATCATTTTAGCTTTTTATTTTGATAAAATACACATAAGATTAAACTCACCACTTTAACCATTTTTGAGTATATTGGCATTAAGTGCGTTCACAGTGTGGTGCTACCATCACTGCTCTTTACCTCCATTGTATGGATTATCATTTATTACTTAAGCCTATGAGATAGGCGTTGAGAGGCAGTTCCTTGGATTGGAATTCTACCTCTACCACTGACCAGCTGTGATATTGTGATTTATAATACAAAATATATATTTGGTCTTTGTCCCTGTTCCTGGCACATAATTTCCAAAACCCTTGTGATTTCCTAAGTGGTTAGTAATATATGCTTTTTATCCCTGAAATTACTTCAGAGCAATGAAGGCACAATGGGTGTGTTTTGTATCCACACCAGAGTTTATGTTAATGAGGTTACTTTTGTACCCCACCTAAGGATGCGGGCTAATTGCCAGGGGAATCAACCTTGATTAAAGTGTTGGAATTTTCAGTCCTGCCCCCCAATAACCCCTCTTATCCATCTGTCACCACCCTAGGAGATGAAAGTTGAATCAGTCGCCAATGGTCAGTGATTTAATCAATCGTGCCTATGTAATGAACCTCCATAAAAACCCAGAAGGGTTCAGAGTTCTTCCAGGTTGGTGAACATGTAGAGAGTCAGAGAGAATGGTGAATCCTGAGAGAGCATGGAAGCTGTGCACCCCTTCCCTGTGCCGCTCTTTCACCTGCCAGTTCCTATATCTTCTTTTATAATCAACCAGTAATCTAGTAAGTAAATGTTTTCCTGAGTTCTGTGAGCCACTCTGGCAAACTAATCAAACCTGAGGAGAGGGTTGTAGAAACCTCCAATTTAGAGCCAGTCAGTCAGCAGCACAGGTAACAACCTGGACTTGTGATTGACATTGAAAGGGGGCCAGTCTTGTGGGAATCTGACACTATCTTCAGGTGTCAGAATTGAGTTTAATTGTAGGACACCCAGCTGGTGTCCCACAATTGCTTGGTGTGTGGAAAAACCCCCACATCTGGTGTCAGAAGTGAAGTAGTGTTGTATTAAGAGTAGCGGAGACATGCAGGAGGAGTGAGTTTTCCCTTCATACCAGCTGTGTGACTTGGATAAATTTCTCTTTGTTTTCTCTTGTGTAAAATGGACACAATAATAGTACCTTCTTCATAGGGTTGTTGTGAAGATAAAATAAAGATATACACTAAAGGTTAATATAAAGCTCTAAGAATAGTACTTAGCCTGAAAAAAGCATTCAATAAATTATAGCTATTTTAATTTCCATTATTACTGTCCTCAAGCTTTAGGGAGCACAGAGTGCCTTCAGTTATTTAAACTAGCTCCCTCAGTGATTATTGAGGTTGTTTCCATTTCTTTGCTGTTACTAACACCATGATAAATGTCCTTGCATGTGCATTTTTGTTCAGTGTTCATTATCAAACAAATATAGTAATTGGAGAGTTAAAGAGTATGCACATTTTAAAGCTTCTAATGTATGTTATCAAATTGCCAACAGGAAGATTATTCTAATTAACACTCCCACTAATGGCCTTAATACCTCCACCCATCTCTTGTAGCAGTTAACTCGGAGCCGGGTTCATACTTCATGCTACTCAGTATCTATTTGTCATTGGTCAGTTGTTCATTAAGCAAATGACCTGGAACCTTCAGAACCTAGAATAATGTAGAAGCATTTCATGGTAGCCCGTCTACTCCCCACTGCCGCCTTTTTCACCCTGTGTGATGGGTGGTCCTGGGTGAGCTGAGATGCTTGTCTCTACAGGTGTCAGTGACGTTTGAAGATGTGGCTGTGTTCTTTACACGGGATGAGTGGAGAAAGCTGGCTCCTTCTGAGAGAAACTTGTACCAAGATGTGATGCTGGAGAACTATAGTAACCTTGTCTCATTGGGTAAGGAAATTTTCCCTGTAGATACAGAGTTCAGAAATTGGGATACCTCAGCATCTGATTTCCTGGGTAAAAGCCCTGGGTCATTAAAAACTTTAGCTGAGTTTTGCCTTAGCACTGTGCAAACTGGATCTCCATAAATAAACCTGAAAACCTTTTTCTCCCTCGTAGGTATGGAATTGCCCCATGGATGGGACAATCTACAGAGCTGCACATTAGAAATTCCCTCACTGCAGGCAACTTTTTCCCACTATGACTGAACTATGATGTGTTTGCTCATCTCTTAACAGAGAGCATCCCTCAACCTTTTTCTTTGACCCAACACTGGCTTTTTTCAATTCTCTTTTACAGGGGTCAGCAAACTTTTTCTGTAAAGGGCCAGGGAGTAAATATTTTCAGCTTTGTGGGCCACATATAGTCTCTGTAACGTATTCCTTTTCTTTTTTTTTTCTTTGAACCATTCTTTGCTCAAGGGCCATGCATAAACAGACAGTGGCCTAGATTTGGCCTATGACCCATAGTTTGCTGACTGCTGCCATCTTTCAAAGGGAGTCAGATAGTGTTTTCTCATTTTAAACAAGCTACTTGGTACATAATCCTTTCCACAGATACCTGTTACAAATATTAATTGAATCTGTACATTTAACATACATTTAACAGTATATACATATTCCCTCTTGTATAGAAAGCTATTAGCACCCTGTTAATCAAGTCTGCATGTTTATCATACTTCACTAACATACAACTAAATGTTACATTGCCCCTTGCTTTTACCCTAACACACCCCTCACATTGTGGGGGCACAACTGGAGCATCCCACAGAAGTTCTCTGTATCATCCTTTGAGTTTTCCGCTCAGATCTCAGATACCTCTTTGTGTCAAGGCAAAATCAAGTCTTTTTTTTTCTTTTTCTTTTTTTTTCTTCTTTTTGGTCTATGAGCAGGACTCCCATTTTCCAAACCCGAGGTGATCTCCCTGTTGCAGCAAGGAGAAGATCCCTGGAAGGTAGAGAAAGAAAGCCCTGGAGGCTCCTCTCTAGGTGAGTGGGTGCGGAATGTCTGCAGGCAGCAGTCTGGTAAGTGAGTGCATGTGCAACTCGGAGATGTTGGTCGGGGAATTTTCTGCAGGTTCTCAGTCCTGAAGAAGTTTTGGAGAAGGGATGCTAAGGCCCCTAGTCACAAGCTTCCTCTTCTTCTCTGATAATTACTGCACAAGTGAATCTCTCAGGATCTTTTCTCTTGTGATTTCCTGTTGTTTCAGAGGAGGGCTACATTGTCATGCATTCATTCAGCAAACTTAGTGCATTTAAGGAACTGCAGATAATTCATTCAGACTGAAGCTCAGGGTATATGGGAAAAGAAAGAGATGAGGAAGGAAATGAGATTAGAGAGCCAGGTGGGGGCCACACTATGAAGTGCTTTGGTACAGTTCTTAGGGATGGGAACTGTCCATGGATGACTGGAAATAATTGAAGAGTTTCAAGCAGAAGAGTTGTATGGTTGTTGATATTTTAGAAAAAATAGTCTGAGTCTGAGATACTTTAAACGTCCCTCAGTAAAGGCTAAAGAAGCTGAGGTGGGTCCCTACACTGGCACACAGCACCACAGTCAGAAAGCAGCAGCACTGGTGTGGGCAGAGCTCCAAGCTACGTGAAGGACTAAAGCAAGTTACGGTGCATTATTATGACATATCGCCATCTATGTGTAAAGAAAATTACGTGGGTGTTTGTCTATATGCATTATGTGCGTGTAAGTGCCAAGAGAAAGGTCGGGGGACACCTAAGCTGGTAACTAGTTACATTTGGATTGGGACTGAGAATGGGCATTGATGAAAGGGGACTTTAGTTACATGCAATGTTATTAAAATTTTCACAGAGAATATATTCATGAGTCCTTATTACACAGTTTCAATTAACTAAGAATGGTTACTTTGGAAACACTGTTGGTCCTAGATTTGAAGTGAGGAAAAACTAGAGGTGGGAACCTTCTGGAGATTATTGCCTAATGTAGGCAAGACATTACCTGGAGGAAGGCATGTGCAGTGAGTTCAGGAAAGAGGAGAGGTCCCTTTATTAAGGGTATAGGACAGGTTCGGTGTGGGATGGGTTTCATTTGAAATGTTAGTGAAATATGGGTAGAGGTCACCAGTGGACAGCTGTAGAAGGTAAACAGGGTCAGAACTCAACAGGGAGGTCAGGGAGCCATGAGTGCAAAGGTGGCATTTGAAGCCTTGAGCTGAGCAGATGAGGGACCGGAGGAGAGGACAGAGTCCCAGGAAACCTCAGTGTTTATGAGGTGGGTTAAGAAGGAAGAATCTGTGGCTGAGCCTGAGAAGAAGTCACCAGAGGAGAAAACTGGCAGATTGGGCTGTCATGGAAGTTGAGGACTGAGAGCTGTTGACTTGGGGAGGCCAGGGCTCTGGGGGAGCCAGGTTCTAAGCCTCGCTCACTGCTTCCCTGTCCCGTGATAAACAGCAGTGCAACCTTGGACAGAAGGATGCAGGTCCTGCCCTGGCGGAGCTCAGTGGAGGTGGAGGCTAATCGCACACAGGGCTGTGGAATGACAGCCTCCGGTGAGGACCTCGGGGGAAGAGCCGCAGGTGCTGTGAGAACGGGGAACAGGAGGAGTGCTGTGGGCAAGGCTTCCCGAGGAAGGGCCGGATCCCACATTGTGAGAAGCGTTCAGGCACAGGAAGAGCATGTCCGAGAGTCCAGACAAAGGAAGCCGGTGTGTGGAGACGGGAGCAGGGAGAGGGAGCCGGGACCTGAGAGCCAGGCACAGCCTCTGAGGAGTTGAAGTACCCTGGCCACAGGCCCAGGTTTATATTGTGCAAGGATCAGCCTGCAACCAATGTGGAGCCACCTGCCATAGACGTAGTAGGACTTGTCTGAGGTTGCTGTCGGGTCCAGACGAGTCAGTGATGACCCCTCACAATGCGGGCCCAGCAGAAGGGCTGTGGGACAGGCTGTCTCGATCCCTAAAGCACCCACACCTTTAGTAGAGCTCGTTCTTCCCCGTATAATGTGAGATCTTTTGAGGTGGGAACCACACGTATCTCTCCTTTTATCTTTTAACTGTCACTTGGGAGAAATATTCTAATTTTGTGGGAACTGCTAGAGACCACCACAAAGTAAACAGAGAACGCAGGCAGCAGGAAACCAGTGGAGAGTTTAGGAGGGGCGTCAGGTGTGGACTGAGTATGGCGTGGAAGATCAAAGGAAGAGATGGAAGAATTGTTCCCTTTCCATTTGCCTCGGGAGCCTCTGATCCATGAGGAGTCCCCCTTCCTGAGTGAAATGTTAGTTGGATTAAACTGAATAGAAAGTATGACTGGAGTCGAAAGCTGTCCAGAGAGACCCTGAAGACACCTAGTGGTGATGTCAAGTCCTTCTCAGAGTTGGGAAACTGTCCCCAAAGGAAAACTCTGAGTGGGTGTCTGGAGGAAGTAAGGCCATCAGAGCCAAGCAGTGTGTGCATTTCTCTTGATGGGATGAACCTCCTCTCTTTGGTCAAAGGAGACAGTGAGATGGGGCGTCCTGGGTGTGCTGGCGTGTGGTTGTGTCTCTCCTGCACCCCTGGCGAGTCTCCCATTTGCCTGGACTAAAGTGCCCTTGGAACAGTTTCCCTTCCAAGGGGAGCTCACTTCCCTGTGAGCTTAGGTGAGGGACCTGGATGTTCTTGGAAGTACCTTGATCATTAACTGTAGGCCAAAACCAAAAACCAACCCTTTGAACAACCGGTGACAGAAAAGCTTATGCTTCCAGGGTAGGACTCCTAGAACCTCTAATTGCCTCCAAGTGTGTTTTTAAAATATAATTTTCACTTCAAGACTCCTCACAAATAGGAAAAACAAGACAAAAAGGGAAAACAAACTGTCATCCCTGGATCTGTATGTTTCATGTTGAGAGATGGGAGGAAATGGCTCAAAGGGTACACGTCTCATCTGAGTCTCTTACTTAAGAAATGAGTCCAAAGTCTAATCACTATTCTGGCATATTATGTATATAAGTTATATATATATATAAAATAAGCATAATGTGATTCAATCAACTTGAACGTCTCATGAGTTTGATTTACACCTAACATGAAAATATTCTTTTATTCAAAAAGTTTAAAATCCAGGGATGATCTAGGTAAACAGTTACCTCCAATGAAAAGGTGTTTTTCTTTCTTTGTCTTTTTCTCTTCCTTTGTTATATTTATGCAAGAATTCAGGGCAGACTGAACCTGGAAGGGTGGTCAGCTAAGGGGTTGCTTGTGGACTGCCTTCGACTCACTGAGACTTGCTGGGGCTTCATCTGCACAGAGAATAGGGGTCTTTTTCTAATTTGCAGAAAGGTGCTGTAGGGGTTATAGCGGCAACCTAATGAAATATCATGCAGTGATTTTAAGGAGTGAATTTCTTACAAGGTGAAAGTTGAGCCCAAATGCTCTGTGGCCCTGTTTACTATGTTTGATTTAGTCTTGTTCTCATCCCCTGCGATCCTCTTCTGCCACCAACATCTACTGTCCTTGTAGCTGCCAGAATGGTCTATTTAAAAGATAGATCAGGTCATCTCACTCGCATGCTCAAAACCTCTAGTGGCTTCTATCTCATAGAACACAATCCAAAGCCCCCAGCGTGGCCCTCAGAGGCCTTTGTGGTCTGGCCCCAGCTACCTCTTCGCCTTCACCTCCTTCCTCTCTGCCCTTCATTGGAGAACTCTAATCACCCTGGCCTCCTTGTAGTTCATCAGGAAGGCCAAGCAGGCTCCCACCTCAGGGCCTCTGCACTTGCTTTTTCCTCTCCTGGACCATTCTTCCTGATGGCCAGGAGCCCACTTGACTCACTTCCTCACACTATACAGGTTTCTGCTCAGATGGCACTTTGTCAGTTAGACACAGCTCATCCTTTGTTCTTTGTCCTCCACAGGACACAGGTCCTTTGTCCTCCACATTCTTTATCCCCTCACCATGCTTCATTTTCTCTCAGAGTACTTATTACTGCCAAATAGTACATATTTATTTATTATCAGCTCTTCCTCTGGATTGTAAATTCCCTCATGCTGGGTTGTCTGTTTCATTTGTTCCCATGTCCCCAGTACCTAAAATAGTGTCTGGTCAGAGTCAGCTTCCAGTTAGTGAATGTATGAATGACTTGGTTAGGTAGTCGTGATGGAGACCGAAAAAAGGGAACCAGTTGCAGAGATATTTGGCAGATAAAAGCAACAGGACTTGGAGATGGTTTAGATATGGAAGATAGAGGAGATGGAGTTGTCAAGGATGCGTGCTTGGTTTGTGGTTTGTTCTGGGATGGACAGTGATATCCTTCACTGAGATAGTGGTGCTAGGAGATCAGAATTGGGGGATGGTATAAATATGGTTTTGGATGACTTAAATTGTCTTTGGTTGACCCAGTTATTCAAGTGGAGATGTCAAATAGCCTGTTTGATTTGGAGTTCCACCCCTTATAATATACCCTGGGCATTAAATGTAAATTTGGGAGACCCTGTCACTAAAGATAATTGAAAGAGTGGTTGAGTTTGAGTTAGCCTGTGGAGTGGATTCAGAGTACAGCAAGAGCAAGAAAGAGCCTAGGACTCAATCTTGAGGAACTCTGGCATTTCATGGCTAGGCAGAGAGAAATGAACCCATAGGGAAGACAAGGGTAAGGTGTACTATAGAAGGAAACTCGGGAGTCTAGTGTCATTGAAGTCAAGTCTCATAAAGGATGGTATCAGTAGTGGTAGGGAAAAGTAGATGAACTTGAGACATATTTGGATGGCAGAATAAACAAGTCTTGGTAATTGATTAGCAGAGGGAGAGGTGTGAAGGATGCCTTTTAAAGTTTTGATTCAGAACTGGTGCCAATTACAGAGACAAAAAGGTTATACAGGTTGGGGGAGGAAATAATCATAAATTCAGTTGAGCTGTCTTTGAGACACTCAAGTTGCTGTTTTGAGCTGGGTTTTGTATAATTAGGTATGGAGAGTAGAGAAGTCTTGCCTAGAGTATGTTTATAGATGAAGCTGGCCTGTGAAAAGGGTACAGAGTGAAAAGAATCAGGGGCCTAGCACTCAAACCTACGGAACTCAGGTAGAGGAAAATGAGCACACAAAGGAGATTGAAGCTGGTGGAACATGAGAAGAATTTGAGGCAAGTTCAGGGTCACTGTAGCTTAGGTAGTGAGCATCTGAAGGAAAATGAGGGGTCACTATCAGATGCTGCTGAGAGGTAAGTTAGGTGGGGACTGAAGAGAGCATCTTGCCTTTGTCACATGAAGGTTATGGTTGCCTTAGAGTAGTGGTAAGGACAGAAGCCAGAATGGAGCCCATGAGGGGTGAGTGAGCAGGAGGAGATAAATATGTGTGGGATACGACAAGGTGAGATGTGACATGGAGGCAGTAGCTGGAGAGCTCTTCTATGCAAATATAAACAAATATTTCTTGTTTTTCTCTGTCCACTCCAATTATATTATACAGCACACATTATTCTGCCCCTTTCTCTTGATATATATTGAAACTCTTTCCATGTCAGTACATAAAGAGCTTCCTCATTCTAAGGAGTAGTTCTACGGCCTTCAGCTAGCTCTCTTCTTGGCTGGCAGAAGAGGTGATTTTGGTTGTATGTGGCTTTGGATAATGTTAGCCCATTGGGTCCAGTTTGGGCTAGAATTTTATAAATGCTGTGGTTTCTAATTAGCAATATGGATATTGGTTTAAAGCTGTACCTTTATCGTGTACCCATATGATGTCCTGGTGTATTACAGTTAGAGTTAATCCAACTGTCCATCAAAGGAATCTGGTTGAATAAGCTGAGGGACATTCTCATGGTGGAATTCTCACTGTAAATAAGAATGAGGAAGAATTCTGTAAATTCCACTGTGGGGTGATAATATTACTAAGTAGGGGAAAGTGCAGAACAGAACAGTGAGAATAGTTTTATCAAAGGAAGGAGGAGATACCAAAAAAGACAAAGTGTATATTTGCTTATATTAAAAAAAAATAGAGAAGCCAAAAAAAAAAGGATAAAAGCAGATCTATAAAAATGGTTACCTATAAGGTGAAGGAAGAAAAAGAAAAAGGATTGAGAGAACAAGGATAGAATGTAGAATTTTTTTAAGGTACCTTGTTTTTATAATGTTGACTTTGGAACCATAAAAATGTTTATAGGGCTTCCCTGGCGGCGCAGTGGTTGAGAGTCCGCCTGCCGATGCAGGGGTTCGTGCCCCGGTCCGGGAAGATAACCACATGCCACAGAACGACTGGGCCGTGAGCCATGGCCACTGAGCCTGTGTGTCCAGAGCCTGTGCTCCACAGCGGGAGAGGCCAAAACAGTGAGAGGCCCAAGTACCGCAAAAAAAAAAAAAAAAAATTTAAATTATAAAACAAGATTAAACAAAAATGAAAAAGTGTTCCATAAATATTGAAAGCAAAATGAAACAAATGACCCTAATTGTGTTTCAGGTTGTTGGCTTAGTCACAGAGAAAAATTATCTCAAATGCTTTTAAATCACAGCAGCTTGAATAAAGATCCTTAGTGATTTATATAAATATTGTGGTTTATAATAAGTAATATATATTTGGTACAGAGCTCCTAAAACCCTGGGAATTCCTAGGTGATGAGAGCCACAAAGGTGTCTTTGTTATGTTAATGAGGTTTCTTTTGGACCCTATCTTAAGATGGGGCCTGGTTGCCATAACCAATCATGTGATTAGAGGTTTGAAAGTTGACCTCCAGGGAGGGGAGGGGGACTGGAGGTTGAATTAGTTGCCAGTGGCCAATGATTTAATCAATCATGCCTGTATAATGGCGCCTCCATAAAAACCCAAAAGGACAGATTCAGAAAGCTTCTGGGTTGGTGAATATGTGGAGATCTGGGGAGTGTGGTGTACTTAGAGAGGGCTTAGAAATTCCATTCCCTTTCCCCATACATTGACCTGTGCATCTCTTCCATCTGGCTGTTCCCAAGTTATATCCTCTTACAATTAACTGGTGATCTAGTAAGCAGAATGTTTCTCTGAGTTCCATGAGCCACTGTAGCAAATTAACCAAACCTAAGAAGGGGGTCGTGGGAACCTCTGATTTATAGCCAGTTGGTCAGAAGTACAGATGATAACCTGGGTTTGTAACTGGTGTCTGAGGGAGGCAGGGGGCAGTCTTATAGGACTGAACCCTTAACCTGTGGGATATGATGCTATCTCCAGGTAGATAATGTCAGAGTTGAGCTGAATTGAGGACACCCAGTTGGTATCCAAGTATTGCTTATTATTGATGTGGAAACCGCCCCCCCCCACCACATTGGAATTGGGTGAAGAACATGTAATTAATACCTTACAGGCAAAAATAACTTCAAACAATAATGTTGATTTTGGTGGTTATAATAAAAATATGTGTTTATGTTTACAAATAGAGTTCTTATCTTTGAGAAATGTGTTCTGAAGTATTATTGATGAAATGATATAATACAGAATTAGCGTACTTTAGCATATGCTAATGAAAGAGACGTAAGGGAGTTGTATTAATTTTCTCAGCCTGCTCCAACAAAGTGCCACAAACTGTGTGGCTTTAAACAACAGAAATTTATTGTCTCACAGTTTTGTGGGGCGATTCTCCCTCTGAAACTCCAGGTAGAATCCTTCCTTGCCTCTCCCTACCTTCTGGATGTGGCCAGTGGTCCTTGTTCCTTGGCTTGCAGCTGCATCACTCCAGTCTCTGCTTCTCTTGTCACTTGGTGTTCCCCTGGGGTATCTTGACATGGTCTTTCTGTGCTTGCCTGTGTCCAAATTTCCCTTTTATAAAGACACCAGTCATATTAGAACCTACCCTAATCACCTCATCTCAACTTGATTGAATCTGCAAAGTTACTTAACCTTACCAAATAAGGTTATATTCTGAGTTATTGGAAATTAGGACTTCAACATATCTTTTTTGGGTGATGCAATTCAACCCATAATAAGGTAATAGATGAAACAGCATTAGTGATTGTTGATGCTGGCTTGGCAATTCATTGTACAATTCACTCCACTTTTGTACATGCTGAACATCTTCCATAATAAAAAACTGTAAAAATCAGAATTACCAACAACAGAATTTCTAAAACAGCATTTCTCTTTTTCACCAACACAGGCATTCTGGAATACATTTACAGATGTGTAGTTCTGCCCCCATCGTGGTGTTGTGTGTAATTCTCAGCATATAGCTCCCTCAATTCTCTGACTCTAGAAAACCTTATGAGACTGCAAATGCATGTGACATTTTTATAGGAATAATTTTGAATCTGACCACCTGTAGGATAAGGTGGGAAGGATATAGGTCTGGAAAGTTGGCTTGGGTTCAAAGATTTTGATGCTGCCTTTAGCCCTCACACTATCCCTCCATCTAATCTATGGCTAATCCTTTAAAATCCCATTTTAGACATTTCTTCCCCCAAATTCTGGCCACCACTAGTACGCCTTCCCAGCTTGTACTTGGTACTATCTGAGGGTAGTTTGGATGTTGTTGTAAGCTCACATTTTCATCCATTTCTGTCTTGTGTTTTTGTTGTATAAATTACCACACTTCTCCTTTTTTGTCTCTAATGCCAAACTGGGAGCTCCTTAAAGAAGTTAACTGTTTCTTTTCATTACCAGATCTGGAATGTCTTGTGGATCACATGCCTAAGATAGAGCCTGACATGTTGTAGGTGCTTTTTAAGTATTTGCTGAATGAATTAAATAAGGAGCAGTCAGTGCTTTTTGAAATAATAAGAGGAGTTCTATATAGTAAGAAGGTTAAGTTCAGTGGGAAGTAATACTAGAAAGGTGAGAAACAGGTCAGAGGATCACCTTGAAGGTCAATAGCAATAGTCACTATTGAGTAAGGAGATCCTGAACTTGGATGTATTAATGATGGTTGTTAGAGACATCTTAGTGAAGAGATTCAAGGGAATTTGATGACTGACTAGACTTGGAATGCAGGGGAGAGAAGCTTCTGAGATGAAACTAAGAATTGATGGCAAAGGAGCTGAAGAAGTTATGATATAATTCAGAACTTGGAAACACAAAAAGAGTTTGAAAGGAATGCACTGGATTCGGATTTGGACAAGCTGAATTTGAAGAAAAATCCTCAAATGAAGAGTCTAGCAGGCAGCTGGAAATACCTCTGTAAAGTGTTTTGAGGCTCAGGATAGTCATTCAGATAGGAGGTGTGGGAGTGGATGAAATCATCTAGGGAGAGAAGGTTGAAGAGAGACTCACAGAGTTTCATAAGCACCAAGGGAGGAGAAACTAGACCTAATGACAGGAACTAGTCAGGGTGGTGGTCATTGGCGAAATCACCTGTTCTCTAAACTTCTGACCTAAGTCATAACCTTGTTCATGAGTTAGCTCAGGCCCAGGCTTGATTCTGGGAGAGAGCAAAAGTTGAACTGCACTTCAGGAGACATATCTTAGACCTACAGAAAACTTTAAGCAGACCATAAAGAACAGTTAGGATGTCCATAATCCAGGACTGATGTCCCCTTCATTGGGAAACATGACTGTTTTAAGTTATTAGTCCCATTCTGGACTAAGGCATTGGCACTTGAAGTAGAGTTGAGGTGAGTTTCCCAGTATTGGTATGGACCCTTGTAGCTATAATTACTTGCATTAAAAAATAAAAACTCCCCATGTCCTGTTTCTCTATTCTCCCTTAAACAGAACTTTTCAAAAGCATTTCTATACTTGATGTCTCCATGTTCTCACCTCCCATTGTTTCTTCTGTGCACTCCAGTAGGGCTTTCTTCCTTACTAGTCCATGAAAAGCAGTTATTAAATCCCAGACAGTCTCCATCTTGGCACAATCAGGGTTAAGTTTTTAATTCTTAAATTGTTTAACAAAGTTGATCATTGCCTCCTCACTGGAGTACTTTCTTCCTTTGGCTTCTGGACCACCATACTCTTCTGCTTTTCTTCCTTTTCTTGCCCTCTAGTATTACAATGCCTAAGTGATTTTTTCAGTTCTTCAGCTTCTTTTTCTTTTTTGGCTGTGTTGGGTCTTCATTGCTGCGCACGGGCTTTCTCTAGTTGCAGCAAGCGGGGGTTCTTTGTTGCGGTGCACGGACTTCTCATTGTGATGTCTTCCCTTGTTGCGGAGCACGGGCTCCAGGTGCACAGGCTCAGCAGTTGTGGATCATTACCTGGTCCATAGTACGCAGTTAATAAATATTTGTGAATGGAAAGGATGTCTCCAGCATATGCAAATATAACAAAATAAGAAAAAAACCATGTAGTGCTCCAGAAAGTGCATGTAGTTCAGTATACATGGCAAGAAACCAGGGGAGGGAGATGAGTACCGAGGTGAATAAAGGTCAGATCATGAAACACCTTGTTGACCATGTTAAGTACTCTGGACCGTACTTATATACAAATCATTGAAGATAATTTGGAGGATCTTACAGAAGTTTGCAACATGGTAAGATGTGGATTTTAGAAAGATTACTGTGGCTACAGTGTGGAGACTGAATTGACAGCAAGATTTGAGGTGGGGAGACTAGTTAGGAGTCTATGGTGGAACAGTAAAGCATGAGAAACAGAGTACCATTTAGGTACCCGAGCCCAGTGCTCAGGGCTCTAGTAAAGTTGTTGGTTGTAAAACTGCAGTCCTTACATTCAGACCTAAGGCAGGGTCTCTAACTTTGCCTTATAAACTACAATCCAAAATTTTGGAATCTTGCTATTTTCTTCCCAGCTCGTGTAGTAACCTAGAACCAATGACTGATGTTCACAGGGAAAGTACTCCATTTTTACCACTACCTCCCACACTTGTGCCCAAATAATGTTATTGAAATTTGGATCACTTAAGCAAGACTTAGATGGATAAGGAAATTGAAAGGTGTTGAACAGAAAATTTAAAAAAAAACTCCTCTTTCTGTTACAACAAATAGTAAAGATTAGAGAGCAGATAGGTTTTGTGATTGGCTAAGTGAAAAAGAGCTATTACCCAAAATGCACATTATGGTCTCTTCCAGAAGATGTGGTTCCTAATTTAATGAGTGATTTATTGATACTTACCTATATATGTATTTTAAAATGAGTGTTATTCTCACTTGCTCGGCTTGGCAAATATCAGTGCCTTAAAAAAATAGTAAAGATGGGTGCATTTAAAATTAGTCAGAGAGGGTGTGTAGAATGGGGGAAAAAATCCCAAACCCTAGGGAAAGCAGTTTTAAAGTGGAAATAGAAAGTTACCCATGAAGGAAACTGAGAAGTTAACACTGGTAGAAGAAAAGAGAAAAGCAGAATATATTATGTTCACCAAGCAGAGAGAATCTGTAAACAGGTGAGAAAGTGAATGTCAGATAGGAATCTCAAAATACAGTGAGTTGCAAAGGAGCCCTTTAAATGGTTACTCTAGCCCAGGAGAAAATGCCAAAATATATGTATACCTATTCCCCACCAGAATTTAATATTCAATGAATTGTGTCCTTACCCAACTTTAAAATTTATTGAATTTAATTCTGTTTTTTACCACCTTATCATGTTAGCCCTTTTTACCATTTTGTTTATTCCTGTCTTATTGATCTTTGACTCTTTTCTATGCTGCTTGCATAGCATCTCCTGCTTGATAAATGAGCAAGGCTGCTTTCTTATCTTGCAACTTTTGGCTTCATGCCTACCTGTTGGCACCTCTGTAGATTAATTCAGTAATTACTTCCTGTTTGAACTGGCTCTGAAACCCTCCCACTGCTTGTATAATGTACTGTCCTGGAAGGCAACTTCTCATGCAAGTCTTGAATCCTGTGTGTGTGTGTGTGTGTGTGTGTGTGTGTGTGTGTGTGTATGAAATTAATATATAAATAATTGAGATTATTTGACATTGTTCCAATTAGGTATATATAAGTTATTAAGGAAGGTTAACAAAACAAACATTTTGTGTATAATTCAGATGCCATTAGGAGGATCTGTAGGTGAATAGGGCATGCTAATCTGCTTGCAGAGAACATTAGGGTAGAAAAGGAAAGTGAAAATATTTAGATATAGATAAATATAATTACATATATAGAATATATAGATATATATTTTTAACACTGTGGTGAGTGCCTATAATAACAGGAATGCTCTGTGGAAACTCACAGTCAAGAAGGGACTCAGAGTTAACCTTTGGACTGAGTCTGAAGGATACAAAGGAATTTGGCATGAGGGAAAAGGGATGAAGACTTTCCAGATTAGGAATGATTACACAAAGAAGAAAAATGTCATGAAGATAATTTAGGATTCTATCATAGGCTTTGGACTCTGATCCCAGGCTGCCTTTTCCAATTCATGGCTCCCCTTTGAATCCCTCTTCTCCATTTTCCATTAGCCAATTCTTCTGATCACTCTTACACTCACCCTCTTTAAATGGGTTTGTTTAATCTTTTCTCCACCCTGTTGTTCTCAACTCATGTTGATTGATTCTCTGTACTGCTTAAATCTCCTAAGTTTTTCTTCTTACTGTTTTTGGCCATATACCAAGACCTTATTTAAATACCATCAATATTCAGTCTATACATTTAGTCTCAGTAGCCAAATGCTGTATCACATGGAACATCTTCAGTTTTTTCTTTCCCTTCCAGGATGGAAGAACAGTTATAAAACCACAAAGTCAACTCAAACACAAGGTTCTTCATTTCAGGAGCTGATAATGAAAAGATCCAAAAGGAATGGACCCTGGGACTTCAAATTAGAAAACCCCTGCAAATATGAAGACAGATTAGAGAAAAAGCAGAAGAAAAAAGAAAGTGTTCAGATAGTTTCAGTCGCTCACAAAAAAATCCTCACTGTAGAAAGAAAACATAAAAATACTGAATTTGGCCAAAACTTCAGCCCAAAGTCAGTCCTTGTTAGGCAACAGATGGTTCCCAGAGAAAACACCCCACCAAAATGTGAAATACAAGGAAACAGCTTCAAACAGAATTCCAATTTATTTAATCAACAAAAAATCAACACAGCCGGGAAACATTATAAATGTAGTATGTGTGAGAAAACCTTCATTAATACTTCATCCCTTCATAAACATGAGATAAACCATAGTGGAGAGAAATTGTTTAAATGTAAAGACTGTTCGAAAGCCTTTAACGAAAGTTCAGCTCTTATTCAACATCCAATAACTCATACTGGAGAGAAACCCTATATATGTAAAGAATGTGGGAAAGCCTTCACTCTCAGTACATCCCTTTATAAACCCCTAAGAACACACACTGTGGAGAAATCCTATAGATGTAAAGAATGTGGTAAATCCTTCAGCAGAAGGTCAGGCCTTTTTATACATCAAAAAATCCATGCTGGAGAAAACCTCTATAAATATAATCCAGGTAGGAAGGCATCTAGTTGCAACACATCCCTTCCTGGATGTCAGAGAATGAATTCCAGAAAGAAGTCCTATTTATGTAATGAATGTGGCAATACCTTTAAGTCTAGTTCATCCCTTCGTTATCATCAGAGGAAACACACAGGAGAGAAACCTTTTAAATGTAGTGAATGTGGGAGAGCCTTCAGTCAGAGTGCATCTCTTATTCAACAGGAAAGAATTCACACTGGAGAAAAGCCTTATAGATGTAATGAATGTGGAAAAGGTTTCACTTCTATTTCACGACTTAACAGACACCGACTAATTCTTACTGGTGAGAAGTTTTATAATTGTAATGAATGTGGTAAAGCCTTAAGTTCCCACTCAACACTTATTATTCATGAAAGAATTCATACTGGAGAGAAACCATGTAAATGTAAAGTGTGTGGGAAAGCCTTCAGACAAAGTTCAGCTCTCATTCAACATCAGAGAATGCATACTGGAGAAAGACCCTATAAATGTAATGAGTGTGGGAAACATCCAGGTGTAACTCATCCCTTAGTAATCATCAGAGAATTCACACAGGAGAGAAACCATATCGATGTGAAGAATGTGGGATATCTTTTGGCCAAAGATCAGCTCTTATTCAACATCGAAGGATTCATACAGGAGAGAAACCCTTCAAATGTAATACATGTGGGAAAACTTTTAGACAAAGCTCATCACGTATTGCCCATCAGAGAATTCATACTGGAGAGAAACCCTATGAATGTAATACATGTGGGAAACTTTTCAATCACAGGTCATCTCTTACTAATCATCATAAAATTCATCTTGAAGAGAACCCCTAGAAAGTAGGTTTGCATGTATGTGTGACATTCTGAAACCAAAGCTCATCAGAATACATGAAAGTGATGTAATAAATGTAATGGATATGAAAAGCCATTCTATGATTTAGTCATCAAATAATAAATGCCAAGGATAAACCTATGTAATAGATAATGAGAAAAGTGGAAATTGTTCAGTCCTATCAGACACTTTATAATAACCTAAAATGAAGAATTCCGGACTGGAGACATTGACTTTGGGCATTTGTAAAGTAATTGTTTTCTCTACAGCATCGCATACTGCATATCATATGTCATTGTTGTAAACATCTGGGTGATGAGGGGAAGTGTGCACTGGATTTCCTGTTAAACTGTAAACTTAATACTTTTTAAAAAATAACTGACATTGTAATAGTATATAAAAGATGTGGTCAAAGAAATTATACATTTTTAGAGAAAAGGACCAAATGAAAGTTACAAATGAATTGTAAACTACCTCTGACTTTCTGGGGTTTGTCCTTTTCCTGACTTGATGTCAAACTTTGTGCCTGGATTTCATTTAAAAGTAGAAATAAAAGTCTGTTCTCTTCCTTTGTTCTTCTAGTAATTGCTGTGAATTGGAAATTTTCTACACAATTTTTAATTCTGTTCTCAGAATTATTTTTTTTGCTCTGAAGTCATTTATTATGAAATTATACATGCTATATACTGTGAGCTGTCATCTTAAGTATATTAAATGGAAAAAGAAGCAGTTTTCAAGTTTAAAGCTATTAAATTATATTTAATATATATTATACATATATATTTAATAACATATATTCTAAATTCACAGCAGAAGGGGCTGTCAAAAGTAGTTTAATGAATCTAGCATATGTGCCAAAATATTGGAAGGTACATCAATCACTTCATGAAATAAAGAGTATGTTTTTCCTACTTGGTGTTCTCTAGTGTCAAACAATTTTAAGAAAACAAAAGGAGTAATTTATAAGCAACTCAGTAGTTTGGTTGGTTGGTTGTTTGAGTCCCAGCTTTGGGACATGTACTATGCTGCACACTGGGAATTTTAAGAAAAAAGTCACAGGCCTTCAAGAAGCCATGAATGGAGGAAAGGGGATGGAGGACTATCAGATGAGTAAAGCAAATTATTATGTCACTGTATGTAAGTGTGGTTGTTTTAACAGGCAGATAGATAGGTTGTGACAATATGTTGCAGTGCAAGAAAGTTGTAGAGATGTGGACGTGATGAAGGAGAGACTGAATGTAACCAAGGAAACGTGGTGACATCAGAGAAAGCTTTCCAGAGGCAATGATGCCTGAGCCAGGTTTTGAAAGAATAATAAGAACTCTCCAGAGGATGAGATAAGCATTCCAAATAGGAGAGGTAGAGGTGAGTAATACCATGACACCTTTATGGAAACTCAAATATAGAACTAATGAGCAGGAGAATGGCAGATGTTAAAGTCTGAGTAGAAGGCAGAGGCCAGATAACAAAGGGCCTATTTGCCATGAAAAGAAGTTTGGATTTTATCCTGAAATTGATGGAGTCAGTTAAAAATGTTAAGTAAGGAACATTGTTCTGGCAACAATGTATAGAGGGTGTGTTTAGTATGTATTAAAGCTGTATAGACTGATGCCTAGAAATCTGGGCTATGGTAATTCAAGTGATAGGTGAATGAGAGTCCAAACTCAAGCAGGGATAGCATATATGGAGAACAGGAGACAAGATAATGGATTAGAAACAAGACATGGTGTTCACAAGCAAAGAGATGAGGTTGGTGAATGAGAAGGCTAAGCTGACTCGAAGGTAGGGTTGCCAGGTATCCTGTGTATACTGGATATGTCTCGTATTGAATGACTTTGAACTGCATCCTGTATTGATTTTGTCAGGTCACCCTTATTGTAATAAGTTGTGCTTTTTCCCAGTAATGAAAATCGAGCAGTTGAAACTATTTTTCTGCTTCAGTAATTGGCACTTAAATGACTTAGGTGGCAATGCTAGCTGAAAATTGTATCTCCACAAAGACCGAAACAATCCCTTATAGTCTCTCTCATATTTTTGGCGGAGGAAAGACCAAAGTTGGGGGGGGGGCGGGGTGGGTGTAGGAGAAGGTAAATAAGAATTGAGAGTCTTCTTTTCCATATTAAAGAAAGGAAAAGACTTCTTTTTGTCACAGTCTCAAGTTGTAAGCAAGTAATCACCATTAATTAGAGATTACTTTGGATCAGTACACATGCTCTGAAAATCAACAGTGGCCATGCTTCTGACAGTTAGCAAGTTAAAGAGACTGCAGCTTCTGAAAGTCAGCCAATTTATTACTATCCCATGCCTGTAGACAAGTCAGTCAGCAGATACCTCAGTCTAGTGACCATACTTCTGAAAGTTTGCCAGTCGATAACAGCCTTATTTCAGTGATCACACTAACATAATTGAAAGTCTGTCAATCAATACACACCCCTGCTTCTGAAAATCCACCAATCCTTGAACGAAGCTTCCCAAAACCTTGTATGAGATCAGCTGTGGCTTTCTTTGGGAAGGTTCTTCCTTGCGAATACAGCTCTCGCTTGCAGCCATACATGATGTCCAGCTTTTCCGCATCACATATCAAAGTTCAATTTATTGTTAGTTGGTAACAACTTCTACAGTTCAACCCCAATTTACTGTTATAACTTTAGCCTCGTGAGTGACAAACATAATCATGATGCCATGAGACTATCAAATTCAATATTTTCAATTTCTGTGGTGTTTGCTATCATCTAGTATTTGAATCCCAAATGCAAATGTAAATTCATGATTAATTTTCAGAACATTGGTTATGTATTAAATGAGGGAAAAAATCCTTTTGAAACCTTTTCCACAGCATGAAACTGTTCATTCAATATGAAAAAGTGATAGAAAGTCATTTATAAACCAGTATCTATTAACAGCTAAACCTAAGAGATATAGGATTATCTCAGCTATAAACAGATAAAATACATTTTCTAATTAAAACAAATTCGGATGAAAATAAAATAATCACAGCAGAAGTTGTAATGACCGTCCACCTTGTGTATCATCATTATCAATCTTTTCAGCACAAATGACTGATCAAACATACCAGGAGTATTTTCTGATTCTAAAATTGCAAAAAAATTTTAAGTGCCAGGATAAAATGCTGTAACAATAAAAAAATGTAATAGCTCTATTTACTATTACAGAGAGTATTAAAGATCTAAAATGCCTTGTCTTTCTACAACACAGCCCAAGTTGCAAGTAATCACAATACTGAAAAATAAATCCCTTTGCTTGTATGTTTTTCTCGTGAAAAAGGCTTGCTTAGAAGGCTGCTGCTCACTTATTGAGTTCATGAGAAGTGTACTGCTTTCCATAGAGATAATACAAATGCAAATTATGGTGGATGTGCAAAAGTGCAAACAATTTATTCAAAGTTGAATCAAAGTGCAATGGATTCTATGCAGGGTGTTGGCTATCTTGCCCATACTCAACATTTCTGCATAATTCTGCACAGACAACACCTGATATTCTTTCTGTTGACACTGGAGTACTTATTGTGAAGCTGTTGCATTACTTCAGCATTTAAACATTTGAGCAGTTAAAGAATTTTTGTGATTTTGTTTGCATTTCATAATCTTCAACTTTCTAGCATTCCAAAACTTGTTTGGAATTCCTGTTTCAGCTATGACATGTAAACAGCTTGCAAGTGATCGCTTGTATCCTTACAAGAAGAAAAATTTGGGCAGGCTGAAAATCAGTGACTTTTCTTTTATCTTCCTGAGAACTGAGGTTGGTGGGCAAATTGCAACACTGAAATCTGGAGAGACAGGCATATCCAGAAAGATACATCCAAGATCTGCTTACCTGGAACAGAAATTACTGAAGCCATAAACTGGTAGAAAGATTTAAATGCTCATTTTGATAAATTGCTGAAGGTTGTGTGGACTGTCTTGAGAGTGAGAAACTCCTGGGGGGCCACAGCCTTAAGAGTCCCCCACATTTCCATTGTCATTAGATCCAGAAACCCGGTTGGATTTGCATGGTGGCAACCTGAGAAATATTCCCTCAGGGCTCTAGTGGAAGAAGAGTAACCATTGTAAAATACACCCAGAGTCTTCTCCACCAAAAATGCCTACTCTCCTGGGGAAAAGAGTTTCTAGAGTCTTATGGTGGCTGAGGTAAGGACACTCCTCCCACTTTAGCCCCCTTTAACCTTCCTGTCTCACTAAGGAGGAGAAAACAGTCAAATAGATGGGGATGGGGGGGATTCAAGGAAAAAGATTGGGAATGCTGCAACTAGAGGAGGGAGTATAGGGCAAGGAACTTGGGAAAATGCTATACCACCCGATAAACATTTGCCCTAGACATGGGCCTACTAAAACTGAGATTTAATTGGAAGATTATAGAATCCTCCTCCCCCATCCCTACTCCCACCCTTACCCCACAGCTTGCCAACATACCAACAACACTGGATTACAGCAGAAAGAGAGATACAGACTCTCCTTGAGGAGGAGTGTTTAGGGAGTGTTTAGTGTTTTGTCAATAGTGGAGACAAAAACAAGGATACTAGAGGAATTTGAAGTCTCTGGCACCTATGGCTGCCTAACTCCTAGCCAAATTAACATAAATCTAGCGGGATAAAGCACCATGACCATGTGGGCTTTATCCCAGAAATTGAAGATGTGTACAGCATAAAAAAAGCAATCAATATAATACATTGCATTAGTAGAATGAGAGCAAAACACACACACACACACACACACACACACACAACCATCTTGATGCAGGAAAAACATTTCACAAAATGCAAAATCCAGTCATGTAAAATTACTGAACAATTCAGGAATAGAAGGGAATTTCCTTAACATGATAAAGTACAGTGATGAAAAATCCACAGCTAACATCATGTTGAATAGTGAAACACTGACAGCTTTCCCCCTAAGATTAGGAGCAAGAGAAGGGTGCCTGATTTTGCCACTTCTATTCAACACTGTACTGGAAGTTGTAGTCCGAGCAGTTAGGCAAGGAAAAGAAATAAAAGGCATCCCAATTAGAAAGGAAGAATTTCTCAATTTGCAAATGACATGACTTTATATATAGAAAAGCTGAACAACTACCAAAATTCAATTAGAATTCATAAATGAGTTTAGCAGTATTTCAGGATATAAGGTCAACATGTAAAAATCAGTTTTATTTCTATATGCTAATAATAGAAAATTTAAAAGGAAATTAAAGCAATTTCATGTATAATAGCATCAAAAATGATAACATACTTAAGGAGAAATTTAACCAATTAGGTCCAAGACTCGCACACTGAAAACTGCAAAGCACTGTTGAAATATATTAAAGAAGACTTAGACCTAGACCTAAATAAATGGAAAGATATTTGATATTCATGGATTGGAAGACATAGTTAAAATGACACTACTACCAAAATGATTTACAAATTCAATGCAAATCACTATCAAAATTCCAAAAGCGTTTTTGCAGAAGTGGAAAAGCAGATCCTAAAATTCATATGCAATTGCAAGGGATCCCACATAGTGGAAATAATTTAGAAGAAGAACACATTTGGAAGAAGAACACTTCCCAAGTTCAAAACTTACTACAAAGCTACAGGAATCAAAAGAATGTGGTATTGGCATATAGAAAAAACGTATAGCTCAGTGAAATCAAATTGAGAGCCTACGTATCTATGGTCAATAGATTTTTGACAAGACTAAAAAGACCATTCAATGGGGGAAAATATAGTCTCTTCAATGACTCGTGCTGAGACTACTGGATATCCACATGCAAAAGAATGTATCTGACCCATACCTCACAACACATACAAAAATTAACTTCAAATGAATCAAAACCTAAATGTAAGTGCTAAAACTATTTTAAAAACTATAAAATTCTTAGAAGGAAACATAGGTGAAACTCTGCATGACCTTGAATAGGACAACATTTTCATAGGTATGACACAAAACACAAGCAAACAAATTCAATCAAAATTAAAACTTAAAAAGAAAAATTAAAATTTTGTGTATCAAAAGACACTATCAACAGAATTAAAAGACAACTCACAGAATGGAAAAAGATATTTGCAAATATTTTCTAAAAGCCTCATGTCTGAAATATTTTTTTTAACTCATAATTTGACACAATCCAAGTAAAAAACACAATCCAATTAAAAAGGGGCAAAGTAATTGAATAGACATTTTCCTAAGGAAGATATACAAATAGCTAATAACCAAATGAAAAGATGTCTGACATCATTAGTCATAATGCAAGAAATGCAAATCAAAACCACAACGAGATATCATATCACACCCATTAGGATGGCTATTTTTTTTAATAACAAATGTTGGTAAGGATATGGAGAAATTGAACCCTTCGGCATTAATGGTGGGAATGTTAAATGGTGCAGCTGCTGTGGGAAACAGTTTGGTGGTGTTAAATACAGAATTACCATAGACCAAGAAATTCAACTCCTAGGTATATATCCAAGAGAATTGAAAACATTTGTTCACATAAAAACCTGTTCACTACTGTTCATAGAAGCACTATTCACAATAGCCAAAGGATGGAAATAATGCAGTATCCATCACTCAATGAATGGATAAACAAAAGGTAGTATATCCATACAATGAAATATTATTCAGCAAGAAAAAGGAATAAAATGCTGATACATGCCACAACATGGATGAATCTTGTAAACATTATGCTAAGTGAAGGAAGCCAGACACAAGACCACGTATGATTCCATTTATGTGAAATATCCAGAATAGGCAAACCCAAGAGACAGTAGATTAATGGTTTCCAGTGCTGGGGAACAGATGAATGAGGAGTGATTGCTTCATTGGTACAGGGTTTTCTTTGGGGGATGATGAAAATGTTCTGGGGCTACATAGTGGTGAGGGTTGTGCAAAAGTGATTGTACTAAATGTCACCAAATTGTGTTGACTGAAAACAAATAGACTGCCAGATATTTCTCCAGAAAAAAAATAGGTTTATTCAGCAGAGAATTACAGTTCAGAGTCTGCAACCGTGGCACGTCACATGCAAGTTCCCCAAATAGTGAGAGAAGTAGAACTCAGACATCATCTGCTTCAATTCTGGGAAATCTTTATTTTCAGGTCACCAGATGATGTACAGGTCCAGTCAGGGTGGGAATTTTAGAGTCTTCAGTAAGAGTGGGTTGTTATTTGGTCCAAACCAGAGCATTCTCTTGTTATCAAAAAAAAAAAAAATTGAATTTCCAGTCTTGTTTTTCCTTTTTTCAGGCCAATTGTTGAAATTCTCTGGTCCAGTTTTCCTCAGTTATCATTTGGGGAACTATCCCTTTGGACCATGACAGAGGTTTGGCTGGTTTTGGTCCCTTTAATAGCAGCATTCCTTGTGGAAATGTCAGTAAGATAAATTTCCCTTAGCTTCTAGAGAGTCAAGTTTAGAATGTCCTGAAATCTTAATGGCTAAAGTGGCAGGTAAAAGTGTTGCATCCAATAACACCTAAACATAGGGGCCATTTTCAATTTTATTTCAGCTGGAAGTAAGGCAACCATGTTGCTTCTACCACATTCCAAAAGCATGAGCTACACCAAAAGCATATCTACTATCAGTATAAGTATTGGCAGTTTTGCCCTTGGCTAAAGTACAGGCCTGGGTAAGAGCTCAAGCCTGTGTAGGCCTATTAGGCTGAATTACCCATAAGTAAAGATGCTGCCTCAACAACCTCAAAGGAAGTTGCAGTAGAATACCCAGCACGATATTTGCCACTGTCACCTTTAAATAAGAACCATGGGTGAACCATGAGAAACCACTGTTACCCAAAGGAATTTCCTGCAAATCAAGTGAAGTCAAGAGGAGGTTCTTCAGGGCTTCCCTGGTGGTGCAGTAGTTAAGAGGCTGCCTGCCAATGCAGGCAACATGGGTTCGAGCCCTGGTCCAGGAAGATCCCACATGCCACAGAGCAGCTAAGCCTGTGTGCCACAACTACTGAGCCTGTGCTTTAGAGCCAGCGAGCCACAACTACTGAGCCCGTGTGCCACAACTACTGAAGCCCATGCTCCTAGAGCCCGTGCTTCACAAGAGAAGCCAGCACAATGATAAGCCCGTGCACCGCATCAAAGAATAGCCCCCGCTCGCCGCAACTTGAGAAAGCCCTTTCACAACAACGAAGACCCAATGCAGCCAAAAATAAATAAATAAAATAAATACATTTCTAAAAAAAGAGAAAGAGGAGATCCTTCAGCATTAAGCAGTTGTGAGGGACTTCATTGGTGATGGACGGGAAAAGAGTAGTAGTGCTAAGGTTATTACAGCATAAAAGAGTTATATGAGGAGCAGTTAACAAAAGGACTTCATAGGAGGTGAGGTGGCTAACTGAGAAATGTTGAGTGTGATGAGAATTCAGGAGGGTTTCTACTGCATGAGGTACAAGGATGATTAAAGGGAATCCCACAATGATTTTCTTGGCGGCCTCAACCAAAAGGGCAGTGGCTGTAATGGCTCTAAGGTGTGCCACAGGGTCCACCTGCTGGCTATAATACCCTATGGGTCAGTGGTATCCCAAGGGCATTCCCTTCCTTTTCATATACAAAAAAGAAAAAAGAGGATCTGATAACTGGGATTCCCAAGGGCAGGTGGGTTTCTCAAGCTCTCATTTAAGGCCTGAAAGTTTGTTTATGCTGTTTGGCTCTTCCCATAAAACTGGGTCAGAGTTGTTGTTGTTGAGTAAGACACACAGAGGTTTGGCTTTAAGAGAGAAATTTGACTACTAAGAACCTGCTGTATAAAATAAAGAATTTAATTTAATTTAAAAAATAGAGAAATTTGGAATAGACTTTCAGCAATAACTGACTAGCCTGAGAAAACCTTGCAGTCAATGCTTAGATTGGGGTTTTGGGAAACTCAGGACACCATGAAAGCTATCTGGAACTAGGTATAGCTTTTGTTCTGATATCAGATGCCCTAAATCTCAAACCTGGGTTTGGGCAAATGGCAATATTTCCTTGGCAACCTTGTGTCCCTTTAAGACTAAAAGCTTTAGGAAGTGGGTGCTGTCTTCCTGTGAAGCGGTCTGAGGAGAGCAAAGAAGCAAATCATCCACATGTTGCAACAAAATAGAACTTCTGGGAACTTTACATTATCCAGATCAGCCTTGAGAAGTTTTGAGAAATAAGAGCTCAGTAAAACCCTGAGTCATTACTGTCACGGTGAATTGTTTTTCTTCCAAGTGAAGGCAAAAACGATAGACAATAGTCCATCTTCATCAACTGGAATACTAAAGAATGTACTTCATAAATCAAATGACAATAAAAAATTTACATCCAGTGGGAATGGATGTTAGTGAAATATGAGGATTAGGAGCAACAGGGTGTGGAGGGATGACAATGTTGTTTATTGCTCTGAAGTCCTGAACAAACCTCCACCCTCGGCCCTTGGGTTTCTTCATTAGTAAAATAAGGGTATTGCAGGAACTCTTACAAGAAATAATGAGTCTTTGAGACTTGTAATGTCCTATTATGGGTTTTATGCCATGAAAGGCTTCTTTACTTATAGCATGTTGATTAATTCTGGGAGAGGTTTTGAGGGATCTATTTGAATTGATGCACTGTGAATTTTGCCAATATCAGTTGGAGATTTTGCCTATAAGGGAGGTGGTTGTGGATTCAATAGGGACAAAGGATCAGTGTTCCCAGAATCAGCTCAGAGACAGAGCTGATAAAAGATGTCAGAGTCATTTAATTCATCTGGTTGGCTGCTTTGATAACTACTATCAAATTCCAAAATTATTTTCCCCTTTCAGGGGAGAGAAATTTTAGCATGATGCTTCTGTAAGAAGTCTCAGCCTAATATAAATGGATAGCGGCAGAGGAACTAAGGAGAAAAGAGTGTGTGTTTCTCAAAGGGCCTAAACGAAAGGGAATCAGTCCACAGGCAGGAACCTCTTGAGGTTCATTAAAGATGCCCACTGTTTGAACTGTATTAGTACTCCGAGGCAGGGGCTGCTTTATAGTAGTGGGGTTGAGCACCGAGAGGGTGGCTGCAGTGTCAGTTAGGATGAGAAGAGACCCATCCCAAATCTGAAGGAATGTTTCTCCAAGCTGATTAAGAGGGAGGATTGGGAAGAGCCCCTGTAGTTCCTTGGAGCCCCACAACTGGGAATTGGGAGGAAGTTGGAAAGCCTGGTTAGAGGGCTGATGGTGACTGAAGGGCTTGTATCTGTAACAATCTCTTTTCCAGTGCCCTGGCTCTTTGCTCTAATAGCAGAAACTAGGAGGGTTTTTGTTTCATTTAGGGAACTTTATTTGCTGAAGTTTACGATTAAGAATTTTGGCAGTTTTCCTTTTAGGTGACTCATCTAGAGTGTGAGAGAGCTGGTTTGTAAGAATAACTAAATCTGGAGTGGACATCATTTCCTATTCCATCCTGTTCTTTTTTACTAGAAAGGAAAGACCCTGGTTCAGACCATTAATAAACAGAGTTACATCTACCTGGGTGGGATCAACATCTGAAGGAAGACCAGAATTTTCTTTAAAATAATCTGAAGTTGATTGTAATAGCTATGAACAGATTCATCAGATTTGTGTGTGTAAGCCTGCATTTTATTCCAATCAATAGGCTTTGGAAAAGCCCTAGGAATTGCCCAATGAAGTCACCTAGAAATTGCCTTGGCCTGAGCATATAAGTTAGCAGGTTGCTCTCCTGCTTTTAATTCTAGAGACCTTTCAGGACTTTCCCAGTCAGCAATTTTCATCCAATGCTGGGCCTGGCCTTCACCAACAAGCATATGACCTAGCTGATGTAAGTCAGAGCACAAGATTGGTAAGATTGTTATATGAAATTCCTCAGCAAATCTGTGAGGATCTTTGGTTACTTTGGGACACTCTTTAACTATGGCTCGCAGTTCAGTTTTAGCCCAAGGAATATTTAAAGTTAAGGGTTTAACCTCTGGATCCTCAGAAAGCTCAATTCTAAAGGGACAGGTTCTGATAGATTCAGAGGAAAATGGGGTGAGGAGATTTTCAGGGGGAAAGGGAAGTTCAGCGAGGGAGTTAGTGTGGAGGACCTGAGGGTACAGAGGAGGAATAGGCAGTATAAAGGGGAAGGAAAAAGATGGCCCTGAAGGCAGGGCCTGAGCACAAGGTCCCAGAGGAGGGAAACAAGATGGCGCTAAAGGCAGAGCCTGAGACAAAGAGGCTGCAGAAGAAGAACGTGAGGCTTCAGAAGCTATTTTTTCCTTCTTTAATCATTTGTTTGCCTCAATTAACCTTAAAATCTTATTTTGCAGAGAGGCAATTTTAGGCTCCTGCTAACATTTGGAAGCCTCAAAATACCAATAAAAATAAGTGTTTTGTTCAGTTTTAGAAGTTTTATAGGTAAGGTTGTTCAGTGGGGTTTTAAGAAAGGTAAGTTTGGGGATTTCAAAGGTTTCCCGTAATTGCCTTTGGTTAGGTTAGTCTAATTTCAGAGTGCAGTGAGCAGCAGCTGGAAGCAAGACCATGATTGAACCCTGATTGCAGCAGTGAGAGTGCCAGATCTTAAGCACTAGATCAGGAGGGCCAGCGGATAAATTCTGAGCCCCATTTCTTGTCTGCCTTGAAAAAAATTTTGACAAGGAGACAGAAGGTAAAGAGGAAAGTAGGCATATATTAGAAAAGCAGAGTACATGCCAACACAGGCAAGGTTGAGTTCAGAGAAAAGTCACGCCTCTGGGAAGTTTAAATCATTTGTAAGGGGGCAGTCTTCCAGGTCTTTGTTTTTCTCTGGCCAATCATCTTGCTTTGTCCTTTGACTCAGGGCCCACCCCTATGTGCACCCCTATGTGCACACACATACTTTAGCCAAGATGGATTTTAGCACAAGGACCTTTGGGAAGTTAGTAAAACTTAGTATAGTCTTGTGTCCCCTCCCTTTTTGACCCCCGAGGATCCTATCTGCGCATGTGCAGTCAAGATCTCCCTGACCCCAAGGATGAGAAATATGTGACCTCTTGATCTTTTGCCCAGGCAGTGCTTAGCCTATTCCTGTTGTTATTTCTATCTTGAAGTATAAACAGGAGGCTGGCTGTAAATGTCTAATCTGGAGCCCATCTCTACCCTGCCTCAAGAAATATGTACAGGAGGCTAGTTGTAAATGTGTGGCCTGGGGCCCATCTATCTCCTGCCTCAGGTCCACATAGAAATGCACATGAGGAAGGACCACAGATTTTAAACATAAAATCAGCCAGGGCCCCTGTGGTTGAGGGGTGGGGGGGAATGCTCCTTCAAAATGTTTAGATAACTGGGATCCTATTTCCCAGAGGTCTTTCTCTAGAATAGAAGGATAAATTACAAAAAACCCTAACAGCTCAAACAGCCTGTAGGCCTAACACCAGCCAGTTCCAAGGGCACGGCCTAGCTCTGAAAGACTCAGGCCAACTGCTTAACAGCACAGATCCAACAGAAGAGCCCCTGTTCCAATGGGAATCAGGCTGAAGGCAAGGGAATTCCAGTTGGAGCAGCCTGATTGCAAAAGAGCCGGGTCAATGTGCCAAATAAACAAGGCTTTAATCAGAGAGGACAAAGCCTTAATATAGATCCTGAATAAAACCGGGAGAGCCTCAAAGTAAAGAGGGCAGAAGCTCAGATCCAGGAGAAAGACTTACCCTCAAACCCCAGGGTCCCAGCAAGCATCAATGAGGTTAGTGTTGGTATCACACTTGTTTGCTTGCCCACCTTCCAGTTGTCGGGGGTCTTCTCTGGGTCCCTGTGTGGGCCAAAATTGTTGACCTAAAATAGACTGCAAGTTATTTCTCCAGCAAAAATGGGTTTACTCATGATCATCAAAGAACTGCAATTTGGCGTCTGCAACCATGGCAAGTCACATGCAAGTCTTTCACATAAGGAAAGAGGGGGAAAGGAAGTTGGGAGGGTTTTAGTAAACAAAGAGTTCCTTAGAGGAATTGAGAATTCAGAGTCTAGTGGCTTCTCATTTACTGAATTGTGACAATCGTTCGTTGGCTGAGCTCTTGCCAGACAAGAGGAGGAAGTCTTCTTCCTTTGGGGTTCCACTATGGTTGTAGAGTATGAGAGCTTCCCCTTCTGGCCTCCTGGCTCTATTTTAGTTGAGGTTTGTGTTTATTAATTTTTTTTAAGATTTGTTTATTTTTGGCTACGTCGGGCCTTAGTTGCGGCACGTGGGATCTTTGCTTGGGGCACGCGGGATCTTTCGACGTGGTGTACGGGCTCTTCGTTGTGGTGCGCAGGTTTCTCTCTAGTTGTGGGGTGCGGGTTTTCTCTCTCTAGTTGGGCTCCAGGGAATGTGGGCTCTGTAGTTTGCAGCATGCTGGCTCTAGTTGAGGTGCACGAGCTCAGTAGTTGTGGCATGCGGGCTTAGTTGCCACACAGTGTCTGGGATCCCAGTTCCTCAAGCAGGGATCAAACCTGTGTCCCCTTCATTGCAAGGGGGATTCTTTACCACTGGACCATTAGGGAATTCCCCTGTTTATTAATTTTTACAGGCATCATCATCCTTTGATTGAGCATTACTGGGCGTCCTGTCCCTCCTGGCAAAGTTGCAGCAGGTGCTTCTTCCTTCAGTTTCTTTGACCATCATAACATAGATATTGTTATTATCTCTGTGTCTCCTTCATTGCTTTCTGCACATGTCCTAGGAGATATTTGTCAAAAACAAAACACTTCTCCTCTGTGTCGATCCCACTTTCACAAGTCTTCCTCTTAAACAACTTTTACTGTCATTCACACACACACACACATGCACACACACAAACATGTCACTTGATTTTCACTTTCCTAACAATAAAGAATATAAGGCAAAAAATATATGAGAATTGTATCACTGGTCCAATATTGCTTTTCAGGGGGAGATTATGAGCTTTGTGAGAACTTCACTTGAATGTGTGGCCAACTATAGGGCTCCATTCACTAGTCCTGAAGGTGAAAAATCCTTCGAGGAGGTCGAGACTTTGGGCTTGTTTGGGAAATCCCAGGTGATTGCTGGGGCTCTGCCAGGTCCCTTGGGTGTGTACCAAGGACACGTTGATAGGCCACTTAGGAAGGTGTAGTCACTGGCATACCAGGATGTGGTTGTAGCACTCCAACCTGGGCTCAGTGGCCCTTCCCCATGGGACTAACTCTTGGTGCTGAAGGGAGCCATTGTGCCCTGAGGAAGATTCCCAAGAGCTCCAGATCCCCCAAGGATGCCAAGACCTTCAGTGGCTCTCCTCCAGAGAGCAGACAGAAGAAGCAGACCCAGGCTCACCAAGGGCTCTGGGGGCTGCCACTGGGGTTTTCATCTATGGGCAGGGAGCTTCCTGGGACGGAATGACCCTAACCCTCATCCTCCCTCTCCCTGTTCCCCATCTGCCACAGGATGCTAGCAACCACTTCACACTGTTTGAGGGCATGGAAGTCTCCAGGAGTCTCAGTGGAATACCAAGATGCCCTGTTGGCATGATGACCCAGAAGCCAAGGGCACCTCTTACCCCACATTCCCCCAGAAACCAGTCAGGGGAGTCAAGATGCCCTAGATTCTAGGATGTGTCTCAGGAGCACCTGACTTATGCTCATAATTTCCTCTATCTTGTACAAAGGAAATAGTATATTTATAACTGATATATAAGGCTCTTGTCTAATTTGGTCATCAGTGTCTTCTCTGGATATGCTTCTATTGATTAATTTATTCTTGTTATTGTTGGAACTGAAGGATTTTATTTTTGAATTGGGACAAATGCTGTCGATTTTAATTATTTTTTAAAAATTCATGTATAATAGCTCAGAGGAAGAAGGTTGTCATCATGAACCTTTATATATGGTGAGCCCCCAAAACAACCATTGAACTTGGGGAAATAATTTATTTGTCCATCTTTTAACAGAATTCAGGGAAAAAATAAGACATAACTCTAATTTTTTTAAATCCTCATTGCCCTTTGCCTCTAGGTTTCTTTCTATACATTGAACAGATCATCTTCATACCACTTCAGGACCTAGGCACCACCTGTCCTTGGAATGTTCTCCAACAAGAAACTTTTTTTTGTCAATTTGTTTTTTTTTTTTTAATTTTTTATTGGCGTATAGTTGACGTAAAATGTTGTGTTACTTTCTGCTGTACAGCAAAGTGAATCAGTTACACATATATCTGCTCTTTTTTAGATTCTTTTCCCATATAGGTCATAACAGAGTACTGAGTAGAGTTCTCTGTGCTATATAGTAGGCCCTTATTAGTTATCTATTTTATATATAGTACTATGTATGTGTCAATCCCAATTTCCCAATTTGTCCCCTCCCCCATTTCCCCCTGGTAACCATAAGTTTGTTTTCTACATCTGTGACTCTATTTCTGTTTTGTAAATGAGTTCCTTTGTACCATTTTTTAGATCCACATATAAGCACTATCATATGATATTTGTCTTTCTCTCTCTGACTTACTTCACTCAGTATGACAATCTCGAAGTCCATCCATGTTGCTGCAAAAGACATTATTTCATTCTTTTTCATGGCTGAGTAATATTCCATTATATATATATATACCCTATCTTCTTATGCACTCCTCTGTCGATGGACATTTAGATTGCTTCCATGTCTTGGCTATTGTAACTAGTGCTACAATGAATATTGGGGTGCACGTAACATTTCAAATTATGGTTTTCTCCAGATATATGCCCAGGGGTGGGATTTCTGGATCATATGGTAGTTCTATATTTAGTTTTTTAAAGAACCTCCATACTGTTCTCCATAATGGTTGTACCACTTTACATTCCCACCAACAGTGTAGGAGGGTGCCCTTTTCTCCACAACCTTTCCAGCATTTGTTGTTTGTAGACTTTTTGATGACGGCCATTCTGACTGGTGTGAGAGGACACCCCATTGTAGCTTTCTTTCTCAATTGGGGTATAGTTGTTTTACAATGTTGTGTTAGTTTCTACTGTACACAGTAGAAGTGTAGAGTTCCCTGTGCTTTACTGCAGGTTCTCATTAGTTCCTCATTGTAGTTTTGACTTGCATTTCTCTTAGAATTAGTGACGTTGAACATCTTTTCATGTGGTTTTTGGCCACCTGTATGTCTTCTTTGGAGAAATGTCCATTTACGCCTTCTGCCTATTTTGTGATTGGGTTGTTTGTTTTTTTGACATAGACCTGCATGAGCTGTTTGTATATTTTGGAGATTAATCCCTTGACAGTCACTTCATTAGCAAATATTTTCTCCCATTCTGTGGGTTATCTTTTCATTTTGTTTATGGTTTCCTTTGCTGTGCTAAAGCTTTTCAGTTTAATTAGGTCCCATTTGTTTATTTTTGTTTTTATTTTCACTACTCTAGGAGGTGGATCAAGAAAGATATTGCTGCAATTTATGTCAGAGAGTGTTCTGCCTATGTTTTCCTCTAAGAGTTTTATAGCCTTATATTTAGGTCTCTAATCCATTTTGAGTTTATTTTTGTGCATGGTGTGAGAAAATGTTCTAATTCCATTCTTTTACATGTAGCTGTCCAGTTTCCCCAGCACCACTTATTGAAGAGGAGTCTTTTCTCCATTGTATATTCTTGACTCCTTTATCAAAGATAAGGTGACCATATGCGTGTGAGTTTATCTCTGGGCTTTCTATCCTGTTCCATTGATCTCTATTTCTGTTTTTGTGCCAGTACCATACTGTCTTGATTACTGTAGCTTTGTAGTATAGTCTGAAGTCAGGGAGCCTGATTCCTCCAGCTCCGTTTTTCTTTCTCAAGATTGCTTTGGCTATTCAGGGTCTTTTGTGTTTCCATTAAAAATTGTAAAAGTTTTTGTTCTAATTCTGTAAAAAATGCCATTGATAATTTGATAGGTATTGCATTGAATCTGTAGATTGCGTTGGGTAGTGTAGTCATTTTCACAATGTTGATTCTTCCGACCCAAAAACATGGTATATCTCTCCATCTGTTTGTGTCATCTTTGATTCCTTTCATCTTATAGTTTTCTGAGTGCAGGTCTTTTGCCTCCTGAGGTAGGTTTATTCCTAGGTATTTTATTCTTTTTGATGCAATGGTAAATAGGATTGTTTCTTTAATTTCTCTTTGTGATCTTTCATTGTTAGTGCGTAAGAATGCAAGAGATTTCTGTATGTTAATTTTGTATCCTGCAACTTTACCGAATTCATTGATGAGCTCTAGTAGTTTTCTGCTGCCTTCTTTAGGATTTTCTATGTTTAGTATCATGTCATCTGCAAACAGTGACAGTTTGACTTCTTCCTTTCCAGTTTGTATTCCTTTTATTTCTTTTTCTTCTCTGATTGCTGTGGCTAGGACTTCCAAAACTATGTTGAATAAAGTGGTGAGAGTGGACATCCTTGTCTTATTCCTGACCTTAGAGGAAATGCTTTCAGTTTTTCACCCTTGAGTAGTATGTTATATAATACATAATTTTTAGGTATGGCCTTTATTATGTTGAATTATATTCCCTCTATACCCACTTTGTGGGGAGTTTTTATAATACACAGATTTTGAATTTTGTCAAAAGCTATACCTGCATCTGTTGAGATGATCATGAGTTCTTTATTCTTCAGCTTGTTAATGTGGTACATCACATTGATTTGTGGATGTTAAAAACCCTTGTATCCCTGGGATAAATCCCACTTGATTATGGTGTATGATCCATCTGATGTATTGTTGGATTTAGCTTGCTAATATTTTTTGAGTATTTTTGCATCTATGTTTATCAGTGATACTGGCCTCTAATTTTCTTTTTTTGTGTGTGATACCTTTTTCTGTTTTGGTATCAGGGTGATGCTGGCCTCATAGAATAGGTTTGGAAGAATTCCTTTCTCTGCAGTTTTTTGGAATAGTTTGAGAAGGATGGGTGCTAACTCTTCTCTAAATATTTCATAGAATTCACCTGTGAAGCCGTCTGGTCCTAGAATTTGTGTGTCGGAAGTTTTTTTTTTTAAATAAATGGATTTATTTATTTATTTATTTATTTACTTATTTATTTATTCTTAGTTGTGTTGGGTCTTCGTTGGTTCACGCGGGCTTTCTCTAGTTGTGACGAGCACGAGCTACTCTTCATTGCAGTGCATGGGCTTCTCATTGCAGTGGCTTCTCTTGTTGCAGAGCATGGGCTCTAGGCACATGGGCTTCAGTAGTTGTGGTACGTGGGCTCAGTAGTTGTGGTTCCCAGGCTCTAGAGCATAAGCTCAGTAGTTGTGGCACACGGGTTTAGTTGCCCTGCGGCATGTGGGATCTTCCTGGACAAGGGCTCAAACCTGTGTCCCCTGCAATGGCAGGTGGATTCTTAACCACTGCACCACCAGGGAAGTCCCTGTTGGGAGTTTTTTAAATTTTTCTTTATTTTTTCAATTTCATTAATAGTAATTTGTCTGTTCACATTTTCTATTTCTTTCTGTTTCACATTGTACATTTTGGTAATTTGTCCCTTTCTTCTAGGTTTTCCGTTTTATTGGCATATAGTTTTTCATAGCAGTTAATTATGATCCTTCGTATTTCTGTGGTTTCAGTTTTAACTTCTTTTCTATTTCTGATTTTATTAATTTGAATCCTCTCTCTTTTTTTCTTGATGAGTCTGGCTAAAGGTTTATCAGTTTTGCTTATCTTTTTGAAGAACCAGCTCTCATTTCATTGATTTTTTGTTTTGTTTTGTTCTGGTTTTTTAGTCTCTATTTCATTTATTTCTGCTCTGATCTTTATAATATCTTTGTCTCTGATTACAGTCTTTGTTCTAAATTCTATTTTTATTATATAAGTATTGCTACAACAGCTTTCTTTTCATTTCCATTTGCAAGGAATACTCTTTTCCATCCTCTCACTTTTAGTCTATGTGTGACTTTAGATCTGAAGTGAATGTCTTGTAGGAAGCATATTTATGGGTCTTGTTTTTTATCCATTCAAGCCACTCTATGTCTTTTGATTGGAGCAAAAATTCATTTACATTTAAAGGAATTATTGATAGGTATATACTCATTGCCATTTTAATTGTTTGGGGGTTGTTTTGTAGTCCTTTTTCATTTATTTCTTCTTTCCCTCACTTCCCTTGTGATTTGATGACTATCTTTGGTGTTATGTTTGGATTCCTTTCTCTTTTGTGTGTGTGTATCTATTATAGATTCTTGGTTTGTGGTTACCATGAGGTTTATATGTAACAACATATATACATATATATATATATATATATATATATATATATATGATTATTTTAAGCTTAAAATCTCTTACATTCGAACACATTTAACAATGCTGAATTTTTACTCCCCTCGTCCATATGTACTGTTTTCTGCATCATATTTTACATCATTTTGTTTTGTGTATCCCTTAACTACTTATTATAGGTATAGATGATTTTACTACTTTTGTCTTTTAACCTTTCTACTAGCCTTATAAGTGGTTGATCTACACCTTTACTGTATATTGCCTTTACCAATGAGGTTTTTCCTTTTATAATTTTAATATTTCTAGTTGTGATCTTTACTTTTCCACTTAGAGAAATCCCTTTAATAATTGTTATCAATCAGTTTAGTGGTGCTGAATTCTTTGAGCTTTTGCTCATCTGTAATATGCTTTATCTTTCCTTCAAATCTAAATGATAGCCTTGCCAAGTAGAGTATTCTTGGTTACAGGCTTTTTCCTTTCATCACCTTAAATATATCATGCCACTCCTTTCTGCCCTGCAAACTTTCTGCTGAAAAGTCAGCTTGTGGTCTTACAGGAGTTCCCTTGTAGCTATCTAGTTGCTTTTCTTGATTCTCTCTTCATCTTTAATTTTTGCCATGTTAATTACAGTGTCTTGGTGTGGCTCTCTTTGGGTTCATCTTGTTTGCAACTCTGTGCTTCCTGGACCTGGATGTCTGTTGTCTTTCCAAGGTTAGGGAAGTTTTCAACTATTTTGTCTTCAAATATGTTATCAGTCCCTTTCTCTCTCTCTTCTCCTTCTACGACCCCTATGATGTGAATGTTAGTATATGTGACATTGTTTCAGAGGTCTCTTAAACTATCCTTATTTCTTTTAATTCTTTTTTTCTGTTCAGCTTGGGTGATTTCCACTATTCTGACTTCCATTCACTGCTTCATTCTTCTGTATCATCTAATCTATTGTTGCTTCCTTCTAGTGTATTTTTTATTGATTGCTGTATTATTCAGCTCCATTTGGTTCTTTATATTTTCTAACTCTTTGTTAAGTTCTCACTGTGTTCTTCCATTCTTCTCCCAAGTTCGTTGAGCATCTTTAGGATTATTTCCTTGAACTCTTTATTGGGTAGACGGCTTATCTCCACCTCACTTAGTTCTTCTTCTGCAGTTTAGCCTTGTTCCTTTGTTTACAACACATTCCTCTATCTCCTCATTTTGCTGAATTCTCTGTGTTTATTTCTGTGTATTAGGCAGTTCAGTTATGTTTCCCAATCTTGAAGAAGTGGCTTTATGTAGGAGATGTCCTATGGGGTCCAGCAGCACCCTCCCCACTGGACATCAGCTCTGTATGCTCTAGGGGTGCCCCCATGTGGGCTGCATGGGCCCTTCTGTTGTAATGGGGCTGACAACTGTGGGCATGCTGGTAGGCAGGGCTAGCCCCTGGGCTTACTTAGCTATTAGGCCCTGCTTTGGGTGTAGGCGCCAGCTTGCTGATGGGTGGCATCAGTTCACAGTGTGCCTGGCTGCATGGCCTAGGGGACCTAGAGTTGTGGTGACCCACTGGTGGAAGGGGCTGGGTCACAGCAGCTGGCTGTGAGCCTTGGGGGACAAGGCCCAGGACTGGTGCTGGCCCACTGGTGAGCAGGGCTGTGTCCCTTATGGCTGAATTCTGAGCCTGGGGAGTCCTGGGACTGGTGCCAACCAGTTGGTGGACAGGTAAGCTCCCAGCACTATTAGGCCTGAGGGAGGACTCCAAATGGGGTTTGCCTGCACCAGTGTCCTCATGGTAGAACGAACTTCCATAAATGGCTCTCACCTGTGTCTGTGTCCCCCGAGGGAGTCCCAGTTGCCTCTTGCCTCTCCAGGAGGCTCTCAAATATCAACAAGTGGATTTAACCCAATCTCCTTTCAAATTACTGCCTCCACACTTAGTCTTGAAGCATGTGAGATTTTTCATGCGCTGTATAAGAACAGAGTCTCTGTTTCCTACAGCTCTCCAACTCTTCCATACACAAGCCCCACTGGCCTTCCATGTCAGGCATTCTAGGGGCTCATCATCCTGGTGTAGGACCCCTAGGCTAAAGAGCCTAATGTGGGGCTTGGACCCCTCACGCCTTTGAGAGACCCTCTGCAATTATGATTATCCTCCAGTTTGTTGGTTGTGGATCTTGACCATACCTTGTCTCCACCTCTCCTACCCATCACATCGTGGTTCCTTCTTTATATATTTTGTTATGGAATATCATTTTTGGCTAGTCTTTAGGTCATTCTCATCAATAGATTCTCTGTAACTAGTTGTAATTTGGCCTTTCTGGCAGAATATCTGTCTGGCAGAACATCTTCTGTCCATCTGTCCAAACATCCAGTCATCTGAGGTTTGTCCTTCTGTCTGATCATCCATGTGTCAGAACAGCCATCTGTTAGTATGTCTGTCCACTGTTTGGAACATTCATCTGCCTCAACATAGGTCTCTGTGTCTGAATACAAGCATACTGTGGAGATACTGTAGGTTCAGTTCCAGGCCACCACAATAAAGCAGACAATGCAGGAGAGTCACATGAAGTTTTTGGTTTTCCTGTGCATATAAAATGACATTCACATTGTACTGTAGTATATTAAATGTGTAATAGAATTATGTCTAAAAAATAATGTATATACCTTAATTTAAATGTACTTTCTTGCTAAAAATTGCTAACCATCATCTGAGCCTTCAGCAAGTTAGTTGTAATCTTTGTGCTGGTGGAGGGTCTTGCCTCACTATTGATGGCTGCTGACTGATCAGCATGGTGGTTGCTGAAGGTGACTGGGGTGGCTGTGGCAATTTCTTAAAATAAGATAATAATGAAGTTTGTGGCATCGATTGACTTCCTTTCACGAATGATTTCTCTGTAACCTACAATGCTCTTCGGTAGCATTTTACCAAGAGTAGAACTTCTTTCAAAATTGTAGTCAATCCTCTAAACCCTGCCACTGCTTTATCAACTAAGTTTATGAAATATTCTTAATCCTTTGCTTTCATGTCAACAATCTTCATAGCATCTTTACTAGGAGTAGATTCTATCTCAAGAAACCACTTTTCTTGCTCATCTGTATGAAACAACTCCTCCACTAAGTTTTATCATGAGATTGCAGCGATTCGATCACATCTTCAGGCTCCACTTCTAGTGCTAGTTTTCTTGCTATTTCCACCACATCCGCAGTTACTTCTTCCACTGAGGTCTTGAACCTCTCAAAAAGTCGTCCACGAGGGTTAGAATCAGCTTCTTCCAAATTCCTGTTAATGTTTATATTTTGACCTCTTCCCATGAATCACGAATGTCCTTAAATTTACTTCGCCAAGATCCATCAGAGGAATCACTACCGATGGCATCTATAGCCTTACAAAATGTGTTTCTTTCTTTCCTTTTTTTTTTTTGCTGTGCTGCATGGCTTGTGGGAGTTTAGTTCCCCAAAAAGGGACTGAACCCAGGCCCTTGGCAATGAGAGCATGGAGTCCTAACCACTGACCACCAGGGAATTCCCCAAATGTATTTCTTAAATAAGAAGACTTGAAAGTCAAAATTACTCCTTGGCCCAGAATGGATGCAGCCATGAAAACATTAATCTTGTTGTACATCTCCATCAGAGCTCTTGGGTAATCAGGTGCATTGTCAGTGAGCAGTAATATTTTGAAAGGAGTCTTTTTTTCTGAGTGAAAGATCTGAACAGTGGGCTTAGAATATTCAGTAAACCATTTGAAAACAGATGCGCTGTCATCCAGGCTTTGTTGTTTCATTTATAGAACACAGGCAGAGTAGATATAGCATAATTCCTAAGATCCCTAGGATTTTCAGAATGGTAACTAAGCATTGGCTTCAACTTCAAATCACCAGCTGCATTAACCCCTAATAAGAGAGTCAGCCTGTCATTTGAAGACTTAAAGCCAAGCATTGACTTCTTTCTAGCTATGCAAGTCCTAGATGACATCATCTTCCAGTATGAGGCTATATTAAAAATCTGTTGTTTGATATAGCCACCTTCATTAATTATCTTAGCTAGATGTCCTAGATTACTTGCTGTATCTTCTACATCAGCCCCTGCACTTTGATGTTGTAGAGACAGCTACTTTCCGTAAACTCATGAATCAACCTATGCTAGCTTCAAACTTTTCTTCTGTAGCTTCCTCACTACTCAAAGCCCTCATAGAATTGAAGAGAGTTAGGACCTTGCTCTGGACTAGGCTTTGGCTTAAGGCAAAGTTGTGGCTGGCTTAATCTTCTATCCAGACCACTAACACTCTTTTCATATCAGCAATAAGTTTGTTTCACTTTCTTATCATTCATGTGTTCAAAGGAGTAGCACTTTTACTTTCCTTCAAGAACGTTTCTTTGCATTCACTACTTGGCTAATTGTTTGGCATAAGAGGCCTAGATTTTGGCCTATTTGAGCTTTTGATAGGCCTTCCTCCCTAAGTTTAATCATTTCTAGCTTTTGATTTAAAGCAAGGCACATGTGATTCTTCCTTTCACTCGAATATTTAGAGGTCATTGTAGGCCTCTAGATTGACCTAATTTAAATATTGTTGTGTCTTAAGGTAGAGAAAGGCCCAAGGAGAGGGAAAGAGATGGGGGAGCAGCCTGTCAGTGAATCAGTCAGAACACACACATTTATTAATTAAGTTCACCATCTTGTATGGGTGCCATTCTTGGCACCCCAAAACAATTACAATAGTAATATCAAAGATCACTGATCACAGATCACCATAACAAATTAAATGATAATGAAAAAGTTTGAAATATTGCCAGAATTAGCAAAATGTGATACAGAGACACCGAGTGAGCAACTGGTATTGGACAAAATGGCATAGATAGACTCACTTCATGCAGGGTTGCCACAAAACATCTGTCAGCACACCTGTCTGCTGAAATGTCTGTCAGAAGAATTGTTTGTCTGAACTTCCCTCTCTGTGAATAACTGTTCATCTGCCTAACTGTCCATTAGTGGGGACATCCATCCATCTGAACACTGGTCTGTCTGAACACCCATCTGTCCACATGCCCATCTGTCAGAAAGTCTGTCTGCCAGAAAGGTTCTCTGTCAGAATGTGTGTCCATGTGTTTGAATGTCCATCTGTAAAAATGTCTTTCTGAATATTAATCTGTCTAAATATGAATCTATCAGAATATCCATTTTTCAGAAAGTCCATCTCAGAACATCTGTGTGTCAGAACACCCATCTCTAAGAATGCCCATCTGTCTGAATGTGTATCAATCTGTTCCAATGTCCATCTGTTTGTATGTCCATCTGTCTGAACACCCACTGTCCGAACCTCAGTCTGTCTGTGCGAACATCCATCTGTCTGCATGCTTATCTGCAAAAATGGCTCTCTGTCTGAACATCTGTCCATCTGTCCAACCAACCATCTGTCTGAACATCTGTTCACTTTTCTGAATGTGAGTCTGTTTAAACGTCAGTCTGAACCCCTGTCCATGTGTCTGATAATCGTGTTTCTGAATGTCCGTGTGTCCAAAACTTGTCTGTCGGAACATCTGTCAATCTGTTGAAATCAGTCTGAACATCTGTCTGTCTGTTATACCAAGCAGGACTCTTTAGGACCCTCTCAGGTATACAAGCCCACCACCCCGTGCTCTGGCTCTCTTAAGTAAAAGGCTTTGCTTCAGGCTCCCCTGAGTCTCAAAAGCTGGCTCAAGAGTTAATGATTAGGAAAATGCGAACATGTAGAAACAAAGAATAGCTGTCAGGCAGGGAAACTGGTAAAAATTTAAACAATAGATCAGCCATATAGCAGAGCCACCAGACCTTCCATTTCTCACTGAAAGACATAGATAATAATGTCTGATGCACATTCCTAAGTTGTTTTTACAGAAACCAGATTCCCACCAGATGGAAACTGCTGACCACAAGTACACAGACTCTGAACTCATTGGGACCAGAGGTTGATGATTCAGATTCTTGAAACTTCACCCTGTTACCTCACCACCAACCAGTCAGAAGAGTGTCCATGAGCTGATCAGACACCCTGAAACCCACACCCCTAATGTTGCCTTTAAAAACACTTCCCTGAATGCCATTAGGGAGTTCTGGTCTTTTGAGCAAGAACTGTCCTTTGTCTTTGCTTGGTGCCTTACAATAAGCACTTTACTTTCCTTCACTACAACCAGTGTCAGTAGATTGTCTTTGCTACATGAAGGGCATGTAGATCCAAGATTGCCAGTAACATCTGGACATCTGTGTGCCTGAACACCCATCTGTTGGCACACCCACCTGCCAGAAAGTCTGTCAAGGGAGGCATGCCTCATTGGAAGGCCATCTTTGGAGAAGAGCCTCCACACACCTTTATTAACCATTCTGGAAGCAGAATTGTGTGGTCTGCCATTTATTTGGGGCTGTGGACAACTTTCCTATTCTCATACATCAGGCCACTCCAGGTTTTCAGTTTTTGCCTTAGTTTGTAGTATGTGGCCTCATGGCCAAGAGATGGTACTCAAGTACCCTTTAGATTTAAGGTTTGTTTTACATTTCATGAATCATTACCGTTCTGATTTAAGGTTCTGTTTTACTGGATTCCTTATGCCACTTACAGAGGCTGGCCACTGACAAACAGTTCTGGTTGACAAATCAGCTGAAATATGTCATTACCAGAATTCAAAGCCATGCCTAATGCTGGTCTCTGTGGGCTAAAGTACAGAGATTAGTGCATGGGGAAGCCAACTTTGCTCAGAACCAAGGGTCCAGTTAAAATGCTCATGTGCTGTTCTCCTCAGATTTTTGCCAGCAGACACATAAGAGATTAGGAAAAACATAAAAATATAGAAGACAACACAAGCAAAACATTCTCTGACATAAATCATAGCAATGTTTTCTTAGATCAGTCTCTCAAGACAATAAAAATAAAAGCAAAAATAAACAAAAGGAACCTGATCAAACTGAAAGCTTTTGCACAGCAAAGGAAACCATAAAACTGGGAGAAAATATTTGCCAGTGATGTGACCAACAAGGGCTTAATTTTCAAAATAGACAAACAGCTCATACAACTCAATAACAAAAAACCAAACAACCCAATCAAAAAATGGGCCTAAATAGACCTAAATAGACATTTCTCCAAAGAAGACATCCAGATGGCCAACAGGCACACAAAAAGATGCTCAATGTTGCTAATTATTAGAGAAATGCAAATCAAAGCATCAGTGAGGTGTAACCTCACACCAGTCAGAATGGCCATTATTAAAAAGTCTACAAGTAATAAATACTGGAGAGGACTTCTCTGGTGGTGCAGTGGTTAAGAATCTGCCTGCAAATGCATGGGACACAGGTTCAAGCCCTGGTCTGGGAAGATCCCACATGCCACAGAGCAATTAAGCCCACATGCCACAACTACTGAGCCTGTGCTCTAGAGCATGCGAGACACAACTACTGAGCCCACGTGCCACAACTACTGAATCCCGCGCACCTAGAACCCATGCTCTGCAACAAGAGAGGCCACTACAATGAGAAGCCTGTGCACCAAAACAAAGAGTAGCACCCACTCACCACAGCTCGAGTAAGCCCGCATGCAGCAACGAAGAACCAACGCAGCCAAAAGGTAAATAAATAAAACAATAATATAAATCAAAAAAAATAATTAATTCTTTAAATAAACAAATAAATAAATACTAGAGAAGGTGTAGAGAAAAGCAAACCCTCCTACACTGTTGTTGGGAATGTAGATTGGTACAGCCACTATGGTAAACAGTATGGATGTTCCTTTAAAAACTAAAAATAGAGTTACCATATAGAGTTACCAGCTATCCCAGTCCTGGGCATATATCTGGAGAAAACTATAATTCAAAAAGATACATGCATCCCAATGTTCATAGCAGCACTATTTACAATAGCCAAGACAAAGAAGTAACCTAAATGTCCACCAACAGATGAATGCATAAAGAAGAAAAGAATATGTGATATATATATATAATGTGGACTATTACTCAGCCATTAAAAAGAATGAAATATTGCCATTTGCAACAACATGGACGGACCTAGAGATGATCATACTAAGTGAAGTAAGTCAGTCAGAGAAAGACATATATCATATGATATCACTTATATGTGGAATCCAAAATATGATACAAAATGAACTTATTTACAAAACAGAAACAGAATCACAAACATAGAAAGCAAACTTGTGGTTACCAAAGGGGAAAGGGGAGGTGGGGGATAAATTAGGAGTCTGGGTTTAGCAGATACAAACTACTGTACATAAATTAGGTAAACAACAAGGTCCTACTGTATTGCACAGGGAATTATATTCAATATCTTATAATAAACCATAATGGAAAAGAATATATATATATATATATATATATATACACACACACACACACACACACATATATAACTGAATCACTTTGCTCTACACCAGAAACTAACACAACATTATAAAGCAACTATACTTCAATTTTTTCAATTAAATTTTTAAAAAAGAAAAGAAAAAGAATAGACTGGAAATGTAAGGCATTTTTGACTCTAAATTAGAGGATGTTCAAGGATTTATTGTATTTCTTATTGGTGCATATTTGAAGAAAGTTTGTTTTGCTTTTCTCCTAAACATTACTCCTATAATGACATAAAATTAGTATATATGTAAAGGTTATCATCAAAACACTAAATGCTGCGGTACAGAGGCCCTTACAGTCAGCTCTTACTTTAATAGTATTAATGTTGATGATTTATGTACTTTCAGCTAATTCTTCTCTGTGTAAAGCTCACATTTTTGTATCAGTTGTTCCCCCAGGTTCATCACTGTTAGCAAACACGTTGATGTATTGTCATGAAAACAACCGTGCCAACGATAATAATACGTACATAAGTGTAGGGTCCTGCGAATAAGAGCAGAGGATTTAGGAGACTGGAAGGTGATGAGACTTATGACACATGTCAACAGACACAGAGAAGATGAACTTCATTTAGGAGATGAAAACCAAAGGAGACATTTACAGACAGCAGGAATTACATGTTCTGATGTCTCTAAAAGAGCTCTCATGAGTAACAGAGATTGGATGAAGCCAAGCAAGGGAGTGGGAATTCTGCCAGGCACAAGAAGCTTCCTTCATCTCTCATAAGGTTTTGATCTCCTTTCCCTAGCATCTCTCCTCCACACACAGACATTCATAACTGTTCTCAAGAATGACTATGTGTGTTCACCCTCTCAACAGATATAAGGAAATGGCACACTACTAAAACACCAGTTAATAAACAAAAGTTTGAACATATCCTGTCTTTAAGAAGAAAGGTAGCATTGAGGGTGCCTGGGAGGGGATATATTGTCAAGCAACTGTGAGGACACATATACATATGCATATGTTTGTATGCATACATACAAATCTGTTGCGTGTGCATGTGTGCATTATTCCAGAGAAATAAATTTCTGTCAGAAATTTCATTACCAGAGTTGAGGAATACCCTCTAGAACCTTGCTATATAAAGTGTGGCCCTTGAGCAAGCACCATCATCACCTGGGAGCCTTTTAGAAACTCTCAGGCTCTAACTCAGACCCACTGAATCAGAATCTGCATTAACAAGATCCCTTATGATTCATGTACAGATTAAATGTTGAAAATGCTGATCTACAATACTTTTTTCAAAGAGCCTAATAATCACTCATGAAATCAGTTTAGGCTGTTGGACCCAGCCCTTGAAAGAAAAATCAGGACAGGGGGATGGAAGAAGAGATGGCAGGAGACGGAAAGAGAAATGGAGAGAAGGCGAATCAAAACAAATAGGAGATATGAGAGCATACTGCAGTTAATATGGATAAGTATTATTTCATGAGCATGTGGTTTCCAAGGTCACCATAGCAGAGGAGCAGATATGGAGGCTGCACACTGACTTTATACAGCCTAAACCAGAAATCTATGAATGCCCACAGTCCATTGGCCAGATTTAGTCCCATGGTTCCAACCTCACTGCAAGGAATGCTGGGAAAAAGAGAGGAGCACATGAATATTCAGTGAACACTGTCTCCTCCACAACCCATGCACTGTTTTACCCCACAAACTTGAATGTGACTTCTATGAGAGATTTATCTGTTAGGCCTCCCTGCTGGATCCCCAGCCATGAGCTCTGTACCTGGCACAGAGTATGCCCTTGTTAAATGTGTAGAGAATGAATAAATGTGCCTTTACCATTAAGTTAACTAGATACTGAGATTACAAAAATAAATCTGATGCCGTTCCTCTTTTCAATGAGCTCCCAGGATTCTTCTCTCACATTTTGGAAAAAAACAGGTTTCAGAAAGTTCACCTTGCCATCTCTATATCTCCTAAGAACTTCCTTTGGCCTTAACTACATCAATCATCACTTCTCTCCCTTGGTCACTACTCTTACTCTACACATACAGGATTCTCCTGCTGCTCTCCAAGTGGCTTCACATCGTCCCAAACCTAAAATAACCTTCTCTCAAAACTGCTTCCCCTACATGGCTCCACACCTCCCATTCACATGCCACAGTCTTCTATCCTCACCTATTTATACTCTATTTAAAATGCTTCCTCAAAAGCTATTGGTGACATCCTAATTTTTAAAGCAGATTTATTGATATATAGTTCACATACCATACAATTCACCAACTTAAAGCTCAAAATTCAGTCATTTTTAGCATATTCACAGATATGTGCACTCATCACCACTCAATTTTAGAGCATTTTCATCACCTCAAAAAGAAACCCCATACCCTTTAGCAATCACTCCACATCTTCCCACCATCCCCTACCAGCCCTGAGCCATCATTAATATACTTTCTGTCACTCTCTTTTCTTTCATATGAATGGAATCTTATAATATATGGCCTTTTGTGACTGGCTACTTTCCTTAGCATAATGTTTTCAAGGTTCACCCATGTTGCAGTGTGTATTAGTACTTCAATGCTTTGTTTTGTTTTGTTTGTTTTTTTTTGGTGTACATGGCCCTCTCACTGTTGTGGCCTCTCCCGTTGTGGAGCACAGGCTCTGGACCCGCAGGCTCAGCGGCCATGGCTCACGGGCCTAGCCGCTCCGCGGCATGTGGGATCTTCCCGGACCGGGGCACGAACCCATGTCCCCTGCATCGGCAGGCGGAGTCACAACCACTGCGCCACCAGGGATGCCCCCTTCAATGCTTTTTATTGCCAGATAATATTCCATTGTATGGATATGCCACATTTTGTTCATTATTCATCAGCTGATGGACATCTGGATTATTTCCACCTTCTGGGTATTATGAATAACACTGGTGAGAACATTCATGAACAAGTTCTTATGTGAACATGTGTTCATTTCTCTTGGATATATACCTAGAAGTAGAATTACTAGGTCATATGGTCATGTGGTAACTCCATATTTAACATTTAGATGCTGTCAGACTGTACCATTTTAATTCTCTCAGCAGTGGACAAGGGTTCCAGTTTGTACATGTCTCACTAGACTAGTTATTCTCTAACTTTTTGATTTTAGCCATCCTAGGGGCTGTGATATCATACCTTATTATGGTTTTAATTTGCATTTCCTTGAAAATGAAAGACTTCCTAACTTTTTAATTCATTTTTTTCCTCATTCTTTATCCAATGTGTCCTTTCCTTAGCTTTTAACACAATTCTTGACACAACTCAGTTCTCTCCCCTTATATGGTACCTGAGATCTGCTGCTCACCCCAGGTTCTGTTCCTGAATCTCTGGCCTCTTTTTCTCAGTCTCCTTCACTGTCTCTTACACCCACCCCATAAACTCTGCTGCCCCCCAGGACTCCATCCTCACCCATGCCCATGTCCCTCCATTGTCCGTCCACTGACCCTGTCCCTGCCTGTGCCTCCAACCATCACCCAGATGGAACTTTGGAATGTATATACTTCCCAGGTCTTAATACCAAATTTACTTTTAAAGTAGTTTTAATAAGAAACCCAATTAAAAGTTCAATCAAATATTAATAAAACGTTCATGGCTAAGATGCACCGAAAATATTATAAACTATAATTAGTGATATGATCCCTTCATCAAGCTATCAGTTAAAAATAGGTACATAGATAACATTATATATTAAAAGAAATCCCCAGATAAAAGAACATTAAGTTGTATCGTACTGTTTTCTCAGTGTCTTTGTGGTCCAAGAAGGCAATTCATGCTCTAGCCCAGGAGTCAGTAAACTTTGCTTAAAGAGCCAGATATTCGATATTTTAGGCTTTGCTGGCTATATGGTCTCTGTCATAACTTATCACTCCATCTTTGTAATACAAAAGCAGTTATACACAATATGTAAATAAATAAGCAAGGCTGATTTCCAATAAAACCTTGTTTCTAGAACAGCCAGCCAGCCCACGGGTTGTGGATTCCTGCTCTAGCGGATGTGATGACATCTGCATCACAGCCAGCAGGAGGAGGAAGGAGAATAGAAATGTATACCTTCAACATTTAGGAACATTTCTACTTACTTATCATTGCCTGAAATTTGTTCACAAGGCCTTACCAATCTGCAACAGAGTTGGCAAAATAGAGTCTTTAGTCTGACTATCAGCTGCTAAATATTGGGGAGGAGAACTATTACTGAGGAAGTAGGAAAGAGTAGATTTAGGGACAATTAGCATTCCCTGCATCAGTAAGCTATTTTTATGGGAGAAAGACACGTACTATATGATCTCACATGTAGAATGTTGAAAAAAAAACAACAGAGTTCATCGATACAGAGAACAGATTGGAGGTTGCCAGAGGTGAAGGTGGGGTGAGAGGTGGGGAGGGGGAAACACAGTGTGGGGGGAAGGCCAACATAGGTGAAGAAGTCAAAAGGCACAAACTTCCAATTATAAAATAGATAGGTCATGGAGATGTAACATACAGCATGGTGACTATAGTTATTAATACTGTATTGCATATTTGAAAGTTGCTAAGAAAATAGATCTTAAAAGTTTTATGACACAAACACAAATGTGTAACAACATATGGTGATGGATGTTAACTAGACTTCTTGTGATCATTTTGCAATATATACAAATATCAAATCATTACATTGTGCACCTGAAACTAATATAATATTATATGTCAATTATACCTCAATAACTTAAAAAATGAATATCAGGTAAAAGGGAAAATGAACCCCTACCATCAGAACATTCCACTATAGCTCCTGAAAATTAATATAATATTACTATTCCTAGGTTCATTTTACATTGGAATAAAATGAGAACATGTATCTTTAATTAAAAAAATATTATTCTTATGTTGATCTAATTTTTCTGAAAAGTCTCTCTGGTAAACTTTCCCCAGCTTGGGATTGGCTTAAGAAAACAGAAGTTATGGAAACATATGGTCACTGAAGACAACTAATCCCAATCTACATGGCACATGAAGACATGAACAAAAGAATCAGCATTAACAGAATTCTTGGCCAAAAGCAGCCACATTTCTTATTTAAGAAAAATAATATGAAAGTGACATAATGCAACTTCACATTAAGGATGTTAACCAAGAATGGGACCCATCCCTTCACTAGATGCAGATATGGCTCCTAATATTCTAGTTGGGAAGCCTACACCTCATTCTTGCGGTTATATTTTGCAGTTTTGTCATCTATTTTTCTCCACAAAATACTCTCTACCCTATAAGAAAGAGAACAAAAATAAGGAAAAGTGAGCTGTTGGCTCAAAAAGGTAGCTTCAACCTGATTGAGACCAAGAAGACCTAAAGTTGTCACCAGCCAGCTCAAAAGCTTCTCTCAGGAGCTTCCATTCACTGAATTCCTTAACTCCCCGTCTGAAATATCCTATCCCTAAATCTCTCAGAATGCCACCGCTTCCATAGGTACCTAAGAGGCTGAGTTCCCTGTGATTCAGCTCAAAATATGACACTACCCTCACCCTCCTTCTCAGCTGTTTAAAAAGGCAATACTTATAACAAAGCAGGGAAGGGGGAAGAGGAGCAGGGAGAAAAAAAGAATATAGATCTACCACAGCAAAAAGGATGCAAAAAAAGGCCAGTTTTCCCATCACCCTTGTAAAATATCTTCATGCATTACCATGACATATCCCTCCCCCTTCATTAAACACACACACACACACACACACACACACACGGAGGAGGGGGCTGTAGCTACCACCTCTTTATCATTCCCCAAAGAATCCACCTCTGTATTAGACACATAACCAGAATTGTGTGTTAGTGAATATGTTCATGCACAAACCTATTCAATCTTCTTATGTCTAGGGAAAGATCTCCAGTGACCCATCTGCTCTTTTACATGCCTACACTCCCATGTTAAAAAGGTATTATGCCCCCGAATGGTAAACACATATCACCTTTCCCTTGAACAAGTCACCTCTGGTAACTCTCCCCAGTGTTGCCCTATTCCCAAGGTCATGTCTCAGATACAGAAAAGAACTTTTCAGATCACTTTTGATGGCCCTCAGACAGCTATCTTGTGGTGCTCCTTGGACTGATGAATTAGCCTGCAGCAATGTGAAAGGGGGTAAGACAGTGAGACAAGATTTATGAGTTCCAGGTTTCTCTAGTATGACTCAAGTAATTCCCAAGACCAAATTATAGGCTATTGTGTGATGTCTCCACCATGAAAGGCATTTGTAAATATTTAGGCTGGTTTTATACAACAAAGAATTATTAACATGAAAGCATAATAATGGCATGTAATATATACATTCTCAGATTATGTAGATAACGGAAAGGTTTTTTTTTTCATTTTAAATTGTGAGATATAATGCATGCACAGAAAAGAATATATTGAAAAGTAGAAGCAAGGTTTTTGAAATATTTGGGGTTTTTAAGTTGTAACAGATATGTTCATTTTAAAGCAAGGTATATTTTTTTGCCTATTGACTTGGAAAACATAAAAAAATATCATCTTGTGATATAAAGTTTTTGGGCTATGTATCAGAAAGTCTTAAAAAATGTGTACACACTTCTACTGGAATTCCACTTCCAGGAAGTTATCCCAAGGAAATAATCTGACCAATGTATAATTATTTAGTTACAGGGATTATTGCTATGTTTTTAAAAAATCATATTCCCAAATTGGAAAAAAAAATGTATCACAGAATCAATGAAATAAGTATAAAAGCAAATGTAAGATCTGGGAAGGAAAAAAAAAGAAATGTATAAGCAGGGTTGACAAACTTTTTCAGTATAGGGCTAGATAGTAACTATTTTAGTCTTTGTGGATCATTCAGCCTGTCACAGCTTTTCAACTCTGCAGTTATAGTGCAAAAGCCACTCTAGAAAATATGTAAGTGAACAAGCATGGCACTGTTCCAATAATACTTTATTTACAAAAAACAGGCTGGATTTGGCCACGCTGGCCATAGTTTGCCCATACCCAGGGTAAAGAAAACTCACAAGGCAAATACATAAGCAATCACTAAGTCCAGAAAGAGTGCATAGCCAACATTCACAAGACTTAATTATAAGAGTAGTAGAAATTCAGAGGTTGACTTCTCAACCCCAGTAAGTCTTCTATGCCGTGGTCAGGACCCTATGTGGGAAGGGGTAGGACCTGACACTTGGAATAAGGCTATCTGAGTTGATGCACTCAAGTATCTTGAATTCTTAGAATGCTCTGAGCCTTCTGGGCATGCAGAAGTAGCCTACTCTTCCCTGTAAAAGGCCAGTGCTGCCCCCCATGCTTGAAGATACTGAGACTTCTGCTTCACAAGTCAGCATGTGCCTTACTCAGGGTCCTCCCACACCTCCCCTCAGGTGACCAACAACTAAGCTGGCCAGGGAAGTCCTAGGCCTGTTAAGTGAAGAAAGGGACTGTGGGAAAAATAAGCTCCAGGGCCTTGCCAAAAAATACCGGTGAGAGCTGAAAGAGTATATATGGACCTGGATCCTCCAGGTACTAGATAAAGAGGCCAGGGTGAGCAGGTCGGTGAAACAGAAGCTTGGAAGAGGGAGAGTTTATCAATATGGGAGAACTCACCTGTGACACAGGATTTTAATATCCTGGCAAGGACCCTGAGAGACAAATCTAGTATGCTTCTAGAATTGCTCTTAGAAGCTTAGAAAAAGTGCCATTCACACTATGAAAAGTACAAATGCTGGAAATGCTGTGGAAAATGGTAGAGGAAGGAATCAAAAGACCCAGAAGTGGGCATGCTAGAGGGAACATATTCTATAAGACCAGAAAACTCATCAGCTGACTACGTGTTGTAGGAGGGCCTGGAGGATGCTGCATTTCCTAAAGTGATAAGAGAAGTGCTATTGAGAGGGTCACCAGCATCACCAAGAAGCTCAGTGGTGAATATCCTCCAGTGACAGCACTGCCATAGAAGAAGTTATTCAGAAATGGAGCTCAGAGCAGGAAATGGCTATGTAGTAGGTCTAGGCTTCGGTGTACACAGCCCTGCCACTTGGGCTATACAAGCTGGCGGACCTATTGGTATTAGAGGTATCTGTGGTGGGGAAAAATATGCTATGAGGGGAATTTGTGCTCTATTTCCCCACAACTCTATGCTCCGTTGTTCCAGAGGTCTTCATTCTCAGAGGGAGAGTGCTCCCACATGGACACAGAAAGAGTCCCATAAAACTTTAAGCTACGACTGCTGCCCATTCCCTTTGTGCTGCTTGTGCCAAGAGGGAAAGGAGTGAGTCAGAATACTGACCCCGACCATTAGGAGGAGGCAGGATTGCTGTTACACGATGGAGACAGGAAGAACATGTTAGACACTGAGATGATCCACTTGGTGCTCCTGGGACTCTATTTTCCAGTCTTGACAGTAAATGGACAAGTATAGCAGCGATGACCTGAGAAGGACACAGTGACTAGGGGCTCAGACCACACAGGGTTGAAGGTCTGACTTACTTCACCAGGTGAGTCACCAAGATCAGTAAAGGAGCTAGCCAAAGACGAAGAGAATCTTTCTTTTCCCCTTGGTGAAATCTCTATTTTCCTACCTGGTATGTGAACAATGTGAACATGAGTCATAAAAGTCAGCTGCACTGAAACACTTCAGCCAGTTGTGGAAGAAGGAGAACATGGTTACCAGCTGTGACCTGGGAACCAGCTGTAGTGGAAGGTGCTATATATACTTCATCCCACTAGCCTACCTCTATTCCTCAGGAGAAGAGAACAACCAGAATCCTGGAAGAGTTGTTCTGGATGGAGTGGATTTATATGAAGGAGGTGGATCTGAGTAGTAGAAGAGGATAGAGTGCTACCCAGATCCCACCTCAGGACCAAGGCACTCGTTCCTCCAGCTGCTAGAAAGTCTGGGCTTTGCTGGCTTATAACTCATTCACTCTCCAGAAAACGCCTTCAGCCAAAAGAAGCTTCTTATCTGAAGTAACATGCTTTCCCTGGTGTCAGCCTACTTCTAATGGCTAGTCAATGTGTGAACATAAATATCTGGACTCAACTGGGACAACTATGAAAGGTGACTTCAGAACTAGATTTCCTAAGAGGATCAGCTGGAGATCACCTCCACCCAACCCTGCTTCTCTTACATTTTTAGAGGTGTTATGCCCCAAAACATTCCTTAATAAACTTCTTGCCACAAATCTCAGAGTCTCAGGGTCTGTTTCCTGGGGGACCCAACGTATAGATTTCTGTTTCTGGGCTCTCTATTCTGTTCCATTGGTTTACCTACCTTTGTGCTAATACCATACTCTGTTAATGACTATAGACTTACTATAATATTAGAACATGTCCCCTACCTTATTCTTCTTCAAGTCACTTGGCTATTTGGGCCCTTTGTACTTTCATAGATCTTTTAGAATCAGCTTGTCAGTGTACAAAAAAAGTCTCATTCTGATTTTGCTTGTGACTGCTTTGAACCTAATGGGTCAATGTTTAAAGAACTGGCAGTTTTTTTTAAAAAATATTGAGTCCTTCACTCAGTGAATTTGGTATATCTTTATTTAGGTCTTTCAAAGGTATCTTAGTAAAGTTTTTATCATTTTTGCCATAGAGGTTTTATGCATATTGTGTTAAGTTTACTCTCAGCTATCTGACTTTTTAAAAATATTTACTTATTTTATTTATTTAGGCTGCACCGGGTCTTGGTTGCGGCATGCAGGATCTTTAGTTGTGGCATTCAGACTTCTTAGTTGTGGCAGCATGCGACTCGTAGTTGCAGCATGCGGACTCAGTTGCGGCAGGCATGTGTAATCTAGTTCCCCAACCAGGGATCAAACCCGGGCCCCCTGCATTGGGAGCACGGGGTCTTACCCGCTGGACCAACAGGAAGTCCCTCAGCTACCTGATTTTTTATGTTAATGAAAATGGCATCCTTCAAATTTAACTTTCCAACAATTTGTTACTTGCATATAGAAATATTTGATTTTTTTACATGATTTTACATCCATCAGACTTGTTCATAATTTATAGGTTATATTGCATTTTCTACCTATATACACTAACATCCACAATTATGATAGTTTGTTTCTTCCTTTGAAATTCATTTATTTCTTTTTCTTGCTTTGATGTGCTAGGATCTCCAGAAAAATACTGAGTAGTGTTGAAAAAAGCTTAAGGCAATGGAGAATAGCATAAGATGCAGCCAGATTTTGTAAAGCCTTATAGGTCATAGTAATGAATTTGGATTTGTTTTTAATTAAAATTTAAAATTATTGATAGCCTTACATAGAGTAATCAGTTTAATATTTTTCAAAGATTACTAGAACTTCTGTGTGGATAATGAATTAAAGGAGAGTAGAGAGAGACCCAATTTATTTCATGGACACAGATACAAAAATCATTTTAAAAAAAGTTTGCAAACCACAACAATGACCAAAATGTATAGATATGAAAGTTTTATCAGAAATGCAAAGGTAGCTTAAGTTAGAGAATATCTAAATATAATTTTTATATTACTATAAAAAGCATATGACCATGTCAAAAGAAGCATAAAGAGCAAATTAAATGCCTACCAAGAATGTGTGTGTGTGTTTGTAAATTAAGCAAATTAGAAATAGAAGGCAACCACCTTAATCTAGTGAAAAGTTGCTACCAAAAACCTGTTATACATATCTATCTTAATGGCAAAATCTTAGAAATAGTTCCTGTAAAATCAGACAGGACAGTGTTGCCCACTATTACTGATTCTATTTATAACTGTCTTAGACATCACAGGAACAGAAGAAAAATAAGTGGTGTAATGGTTGGAACAGGTGAAACAAGTCCATTATTATTTGCAGATGATATGGTCTTATATATAGAAACTCTAAAAGAATCCAAAGACAGAAAATTAGACATAACAAGAGAGTTTAACAAAGTGACCAGACATAAGATTGATATTAAAAATCAATTGCTTTTCTCTACTCTAACAAATGTTAGAGCTGCATGCTCAGTATAGTAGCCCCTAGCCAATATGTCTGTTAGACACTTAAATTGTGACTAATCCAAATTAAGATGAGCTGTAAGTGTAAAATGTATATCAGATTGCAAAGACAGCATTTAAAAAAATGTAATGTATTTTATTAATAATATTTATATAACCAAGTCAACATACAAAAACCAGTTGCATTTCTATACACTAGCAATAAACTAGCTAAAAATAATCAAATGAACCACTCCCATTTACAATAGCATCAAAAACAATAAAATATTGGGAATTCCCTGGTGGTCCAGTGGTTAGCACTCTGTGCTTTCACTGCCGAGGGTGCGAGTTCAATCCCTGGTTTGGGAGCTAAGATCCCACAAGCCACGAGGCACAGCCAAAATAAGTAAATAAATAAATAAGTAAATACTTAGAAATAAATTTAACCAAGGAGGTGAAAGATCTCTACACTGAAAACTATAAGACGGTGATGAAAGAAATTGAAGAGAACACAAATAAATGTAAGAATATCCCATGTTCATGGATCAGAAGAATTAATATTGTTAAAATGTCCATACTACCTAAAGCCATATAGATTTGATGCAATTTCTATCAAAATTTCAATAGCATTTTTCACAGAAATAGATAAAAACAATCCTAAAATTCATAGGGAACCACAAAAGACCCCAAATAGCGAAAGCAATCCTGAGAAAGAAGAACAAAGCTGGAGACATCACACTTCCTGATTTCAAACTATACTAATAAAGCTATAGTAATTATGACAGTATGGTACTGGCACAAAAACAGACACAGAGACTCATGGGAGCAGAATCAAGAGCCCAGAAATAAACCCACATGTATATGATCAACTAATATTTGACAAGAGAGCCAAGAACACTCATGGGGAAAGGATAGTCTTCTCAATATATGGTGTTGTGAAAACTGGATATTCACATGCAAAAGAGTAAAATCGGACCCCCCTCTTACACTTCTCACAAAAGTTAACACAGAATGAATTAGAGACTTAAGTGTAAGATCTGAAATCATAGGACTTCTAAACGAAATTACAGGAAAAATCTTCCTGGCATGGCTTGGCAATGAGTTTTTGTATTGGACACCAAAGCACCAAGCAACAGAAGCAAAAATAAACCCATAAGACTATATCAAGCTAAAAAGCTTCTGCACCAGACACACAAAAATTAACAAAATAAAAAGGCAACCTACTGAATGGTAGAAAATGTTTGAAGCCATATATCTGATGAGGGGTTAATGTCCAAAATGCATAAGAAGTCATACAATGCAATAGCAAAAAAAACAAAAACAAATAATCCACTTTAAAAATTGGAAAAGGGCCTGAATAGACATTTTTTTTCCAAAGAAGATATACATGGTCAACAGGTACACGAAAAGGTACTCAACATCACTAATCATGGAAGTGCAAATCAAAACTACAATGAGATATCACCTTACACTTGTTAGAATGGTTGTTATCAAAAAAAGAGAGAGTGAGAGAGATAAGTGTTGGCAAGGATATAGAGAAAAGGGAATCCTTGTGCCCTGTTGGTGGGAATGTAAGTTGGTGCAGCCACTATGGAAAACACTATGGATGTTCCTCAAAAAATTAAACACAGAATTACCATATAATCCAGAAATCCAACTTCTGTGTATACATCTGGAGAAAATGAATTCACTGTCTCAAAGAGATATCTGCACCTCCATGTTCATTGCAGCATTATTCAAAATAGCCAAGACATAGAAACAACCTAAGTGTCCTTCAAAATTTAAATGAATAAGGAAAATTTGATATATGTACAGTGGAATATTATTTGGCTGTAATAAAGGAGAAAATCCTGCCATTTACAACATGGATGAATCTTAAGGGCATTAACTAAGTAAAATAAGTCAGACAGAGAAAAACAAACACTATATGATCTCACTTATATGGACTGTACAAAAGCCAAATTCACAGAAAAAAAAAAGGTAGCTTGGTGGTTGCCAGGGGCTGGGAAGTAGGGGAAATGGGGAGATGTTTGTCAAATGGTACAAGCTTCTAGTTATAAGGTACATAAGTTCTCTGGACCTAATGTACAGCATGGTGACTGTAGTTAACAATACCATATTGTATACATGAAAGTTGCTAAGAGAGTAGATCTTAGATGTCCTCACTGCACAAAAAAATAATGGTAACTATATGAGGTGATGAAAGTGTTAACTAACCTTATTGTGGCAATCATTTCACAATATATACTTGTAGCAATCATCCCATTGTACAACGTAAACTTACATGATGTTATATGTCAATTATATCTCAATAAAGCTGGAAAAACTATATAAGTTACATGTTTAAATGATAATTTGATATATTGGATTAAATAAAACAATTTAATATTAATTTTAGCTGTTCTTTTTATGTTTTAACCATAAATATTAGAAAAATTTTAATTATACTCATGAAGAGTTTCCAGAAGAACAGATAGAAGACCTTGACACATCTTTTCTCCAAAAGAAGCAACTAAAAAACTGATGAATTACTAGAAACAACCATTTCAGAACTCTGGAAATTAACTAAAGGTATACACGTTGAGAAACATTTATTCAAGAAAAACTACTGAGCCTCGGTTAGAACAATAGGGTCTGTGACATTTTAACTTGGAACTTGTTCCATCCTCACTTTCCCCGACTCAGCAACATGGTATTATAGACCTTGCTGGTGCCAGAAGGGATTGATATGATTTGGAGTTCCAAGGAAAAGCCCCATGTCCACAGCTCTGTTAAAAACAATAGTGCTTGGTAGCAAACAGTCAAAGGCCAACACGGAAGCTGCCTAAGGCTATAATAACAATAGGGGCAAGCAAGAGACCAGCCAAAAGTTTAAAATGAAGGGAATAAGACAGTTCAAATAAGGATATGAAAACTCTGACTTTTTCCTGCTGATTTGGAACGCTGTGCACACGGGTAGGCCTACATTCACACACAGGAAACACCAGAGAGGACCCCAGTCTACTGTTCATATCTGACTGACATTTAGACCCTGTGCAAGCAAGAAGTGAAAGCCCAGGCAGACTTGTTAACTCCCTGAATTTTGAATGCATTCCCTAACGCATACATAGATCACCTTTGCACTGAATGGAAGCCTAACCAACTCAAAGTGATAGAGTAGGGTAATTAAATGGTTAATTTGAATATCCCACTGGAGGATTGAAGACAGAGAGAGAATTTTAAGGGAGTCTGCAAGACTGTTGTAAGCTAATGACCATGCAAGAAAAGAATCCAGTAACCTAGCAACAATCTACACTACTTGAAGGAAGACCAGGCACATTCAAGCACCAGGCACACTCAAGCCACAAGTCCTGATAATTAAAATGCAAGACAGTAGATATGGGTTCTGAATCTTGTTACATGAATTCAGGGAGTTAATGGTTCTTGAAGAGTAGCATTTCTGCATGTGGCCAAGGCAGGAATATAGGTGAAAGGGGAAAAAAAAACTAGGTGAAAGGGGACATTATACTGAAACCTGATATGAAGTACCATATTTTAGTATATGTTACCACCCCTCTGCTAATATACGTATGTTTCAATAGTACCATGACAGTCCCATTTAGACCATATAGGGCCAAAGGAGGAACTAATGATGTAAGCCTTGATATCTACCACAAAATGAGGAAGAAGGTGGTCTTCTCCCCTCCCCACTTTTTCTTTGATTATAAAAACATAGCCTGCTTTGTTCTTGGGGCTGCTGTGCTCCCTTGCCTGCCCATTTGTATCTCTCACAAGCATCCTATGCTAATAAGCTCACTCTTTGCCAATCACTTTGCCTCACACTGAATTCTTTCTGCATTGAGAAAAAAGAACCTGAGCTTCAATAAGTCCTGACACCAGGTGAGCAGTTTCAATTAAAAGACAGTGGGTGTGAGTCGTCTCCTAAGTCAGGGATCATGGGTTCAAGTCCCAATCTGAGTTTTGGCTGAGTTCGAGTCACATTCAAGAAGGAGTGCGGTTTCAGCAGCATTCAATCTGACTGACTACTAAACTATGCTGACCCAAGGTAATCCCTAGGAAGCCAGAAATGACAACAACCCCAGGAGGTGGTATCAGAACAATATATTATCTAAAATGTCCAGTTTTCAACAACAACAAAAATAAGACGTGCAGATAAACTGGAAAGTGTGGCTATACACAGGATAAAAAGGCAGTCAATAGAAACTGTCCCTAAGGAAGCCCAGATATTGGGTGCAATTCATAGAGACATCAAATAGGTATTAGAAATATGTTTAAAGAACTAAGTGAACTAAGTGAAACCATATTTAAAGAGTTAAATGAAAGCTTGACAAAAATTCACACACACACACACACACACACACACACACAACCAAATAGAAATACTGGAGTTGAGAAGTAAAATAACTGAAATGAAAATTTTACTAGAGGGTCTCAACAGCACAATTGAGGCTGCAGAAGAAAGGATCAGCTGAATTTGGTGTAGATCAATGTAGATTATTCAGTCTAAAGAACAGAAAGTTAAGGGATGAAAAAAAAAATAATGAATGGAGTCTCAGAGACTTGTAGGATACCATTCAGCATATCAACCAACGTGTAATGAAATTCCCAGAGGAGAAGCAAGAGAAAAAAGGGCAGAAAAAATATTTGAAGAAATAATGGTTGAAATTTCTCAATCTGATGAAAAACATGAATCTACACACCCAAGAAGTCAATGAAATTCAAATAGGATATAATCAATGTTACAACACTTTGACACATCACAGTCAGACTGCCAAAGGACAAAGAGAGAATCTTGAAAGTATGTGGAGTATCTTTTGATGTGCTTCTCAGTCATTTGTATATCTTCCTCGGAAAAAATGTCTATTCAGATCCTTCACCCATTTTTAAATTGGGTTCTTTGCCTTTTTATTCTTGAGTTGTAAGAGTTCTTTACATATTCTATATACAATGCCCTTATCAGATATATGATCTACCAATATTTTCTTCCATTCTGAGATTGCCTTTTCACTTTCTTGATAGTGTCCTTTGAAGCACAAATGCTTTTAGTTTTGATGAAGCCCAATTTATTTTCTTTTATTGCTTATTCTTTTGATGTCATGTCTAAGGATATATTGCCAAATCTGAGATCCTGAAGCTATACCCCCATGTTTTCTTTTAAGAGTGTTATAGATTTAGCTCTTAGCATTTAGGTCTTTGATACATTTTGTGTTAATTTTTGTACAAGTTATGAGGTAAAGGTCCAATTTTATTCTTTTACATGTGGTAATCTAGTTGTTCCAACATCACTTATTGAAAAAATTACTCTTTCTCTATTGAATGGCCTTGATGCCCTTGTCAAAAATCAGTTGAGTATGGACCTATGAGTTTCTGAATGCTCAGTTCTATTCTACTGTTTTAGATATCTACCTGTATGCCTTTACCCTTCCCCCATCTTCATTACCATTGCTTTGTAGTAAGCTTTTATATGGAGAAATATGGATCCTCCAACTTTTTTTTCAGGCTTCTTTTGACTATTCAAGGTCCCTTGCAATTCTACATGAATTATAGGATCAGCCTGTCAGTTTCTACAAAGAAGCCAGCTGGGATTTGGATGCGGATTCCATTGCATCATTAGATTAATTTGGAGAGTACTGTCATCTTAACAATACTGTTCATCTTCTGATGAACATGGGATATTTTTCCATTTATTTAGACCCTCTAATTTCTTTCAATGATATTTTGTTATTTTCAGCATAGAAGTCTTCCAATGTTTTTGTGAAAATTGCACCTAAGAATTTGATTCCTTTCAATGTTATCATAAATTGAATTGTTTTCTTATTTTCATTGTTAGATTATTCATTTAAAGTGCATAGAAATACAATTGATTTTTATGTATTGATCTTGTATCCTATGACCTTGCTGGACTCATTTATTAGTTTTAATAATGCTTTATTGGATTCCTTGAGATTTTCTGTACATAATTTCATGTCATCTGTGAATGGATATAGTCCTACTTCTTCTTATTCAATACAGATGCCTTTTATAACTTTTCCCTGTCTAAATTGCCCTGACTAGAACATTCAGTACAATGTTGAAGGAAAATGATGTGCACAGACATCCTTGTCTTGTTCCTGACATTAGGTAGAAATCATCCAGTCACTTACCATTCAGGATCATGTTAAACATGAATTTTCATAGGTGCTCTTTATCAGGCTGAGGATGCTTCCCTGTATTCATAGTTTCCTTCTATTTATTTATTTATTTATTTATTTATTTATGGCTGCATTTGTTCTTCATTGCTGCTCACGGGCTTTCTCTAGTTGTGGCGAGTGGGGGCTACTCTTCATTGTGGTGTGCAGGCTTCGCATTGCAGTGGCTTCTCTTGTTGTGGAGTATGGGCTCTAGGCACATGACCTTCAATAGTTGTGGCTCACGGGCTCTAGAGCGCTGGCTCAATAGTTACGGTGCATGGGCTTAGTTGCTCCACAGCATGTGGGATCTTCCTGGACCAGGACTGGAACCCATGTCTCCTGCATTGGCAGGCAGATTTTTAACCACTGCACCACAATGGAAGCCGTATTCATAGATTCTTGAGTGCTTTTATCACATTGAATTTTGTCAAATGCCTGTGTCTACTGAAATGATTAAGTGGTTTTTATCCTTTATTCTATTGATATGATGCATACCCTTTTCTCCTCAAATAATTTTAAAAACAACTGCATAAAACAATAATTATAGTGCTCACTTCAGCAGCACGTATCCTGAAACAATTATAAAACATTGTTGGTCTCATAATGTTAAAGATATACTTTACAGTAAAATAGCACAAAGGAGGGGGTAGGAAGAGAAACATATTTGAACAGTTTCTGTGTAATATTGGAATTAAGTTAACATTAATCTGAAATTGTTTTTTAACTTACAATGCATATTTTATTCCTCACTTGAAAATATCTGTTTAACACAAAAGAAGAAAGTAAAAGAGGACAGAGGCACCAAAAAAGATATGAGATATATCCAAAACAAATACCAGGAACACCCCACCCCCACCCCAGTCAAAGCCTCCGCCAGACAGCACAGGTCCTGGTGGCCTGCGTGCTGCCCCCAACAAAGCCTCCTTTGGCCATGCAGGCCCCAGTGGGCTGTGAGCCATCCCCCTCCAAAGCCTCCTTTGGCCATCTAGGTCCCAGTGGTTTGTGCCATGCCCATGGAAGCCTGCACCCCAGATGGCTTACACTAGCACACATGCTCCAGGCCAGCTTCAGGAGCAGAAGCTGGTGAGAGGAACACACGCAGAGGTGGGTCCGACAAAGCAGGTCCAGAGACCTACCTAGAGGTCTTGCAGGGCCTCCTGGGGAGTCAGGGGTTGACTGTAGCTCTCTGTGGGTGCAAGGACAATAATAGTGGAGGCACCAGGGACATTTTTACTTTTTAAATTTTTTTATCTTTTAATTTTATTTTTTACTTTTATTTTTTAAATATATTTATTTCTAATTTTTTTGAGCATAATCATATAATGCTTTTAATAAAGGCAAATAATATAAGGCAACAGGAGAAAGGTAATTCAAAGAAACATCCAGGAACAAGCTTCCCAATGTCCTTATTTGCCTGAAGACATGATTCATCATCTCTGAATGAAACTGCTGTTATTTGTGCTGATGTACATGCGCTGAAACTTGGTTTCAGGAGAGCTCAGGCAGAAGTTTCCTGCAGAGTCTAGTCACCTAGTGAAGATAGGATATCTAACTGATTACCTCAAGTGAAAATTATCAATAAACAAATTAGTCATACGTTCGACTCAGGAATTCTTTTTTTTTTTACAACTTTATTGGAGTATAATTGCTTCACAATGGTGCATTAGTTTCTGCTTTATAACAAAGTGAATCCGTTATACATATACATATGTTCCCATATCGCTTCCCTCTTGCATCTACCTCCCTCACACCCTCCCTATCCCACCCCTCCAGGCGGTCACAAAGCACAGAGCTGATCTCCCTGTGCTATGTGGCTGCTTCCCACTAGCTGTCTACCTTACGTTTGGTAGTGTATATATGTCCATGCCACTCTCTCGCTTTGTCCCAGCTTACACTTCCCCCTCCCCATATCCTCAAGTCCATTCTCAAGTAGGTCTGTGTCTTTATTCCTGTCTTACCCCTAGGTTCTTCATGACATTTTTTTTCTTAAATTCCATATATATGTGTTAGCATACGGTATTTGTCTTTCTCTTTCTGACTTACTTCACTCTGTATGACAGACTCTAGGTCTATCCACCTCATTACAAATAGCTCAATTTCGTTTCTTTTTATGGCTGAGTAATATTCCATTGTATATATGTGCCACATCTTCTTTATCCATTCATTGGATGATGGACACATAGGTTGCTTCCACCTCCGGGCTATTGTAAGTAGAGCTTCAGTGAATATTTTGGCACATGACTCTTTTTGAATTATGGTTTTCTCAGGGTATATGCCCAGTAGTGGGATTGCTGGGTCATATGGTAGTTCTATTTGTAGTTTTTTAAGGAACCTTCATACTGTTCTCCATAGTGGCTGTACCAATTCACATTCCCACCAGCAGTGCAAGAGTGTTCCCTCTTCTCCACACCCTCTCCAGCATTTATTGTTTCTAGATGTTTTGATGATGGCCATTCTGACTGGTGTGAGATGATATCTCATTGTAGTTTTGACTTGCATTTCTCTAATGATTAATGATGTTGAGCATTCTTTCATGTGTTTGTTGGCAATCTGTATATCTTCTTTGGAGAAATGTCTATTTAGGTCTTCTGCCCATTTTTGGGTTGGGTTGTTTGTTTTTCTGTTATTGAGCTGCATGAGCTGCTTATAAATTTTGGAGATTAATCCTTTGTCAGTTGCTTCATTTGCAAATATTTTCTCCCTTTCTGAGGGTTGTCTTTTGGTCTAGTTTATGGTTTCCTTTGCTGTGCAAAAGCTTTGAAGTTCCATTAGGTCCCATTTGTTTATTTTTGTTTTTATTTCCATTTCTCTAGGAGGTGGGTCAAAAAGGATCTTGCTGTGATTTATGTCTTAGAGTGTTCTGCCTATGTTTTCCTCTAAGAGTTTGATAGTTTCTGGCCTTACATTTAGATCTTTAATCCATTTTGAGCTTACTTTTGTGTATGGTGTTAGAGAGTTAAGTGTCAAGACACTTTTTAAGAGGGACCTCATTAAAATGGAAAAGAATTTCTCATTTGACGTAGGTAATTTTTATGAAATTGCCAGGACTATCTTTTGAAATGGATTTTATTACTTGAAAAACTTTATTTTTTTTTACCTAGAGTTTGATGAAGAGATGCTAAGTAATACTGAAGAATGGAAAGATAGTATTATGCACTTCAACAAATCAACTTGGAAGGTCAATTCTCAGTTACCAATTTTATGCCAACACATGTTCAGTAGAGTGGGTCATAATGCTGATTATGAGAGTCTTTTTTCACTAAAGAATAGTAGTGGACAAAAGAATGAAATAAGGGACTTCCCTGGCCATCCAGTGGTTAAGACTTCCCCTTGCAATTCAGGGGATGCAAGTTCAATCCTTGGTTGGGGAGCTATGATCCCACATGCCTTGCAGCCAAAAAAAAACAAAAACAGAAGCAGTATTGTAACAAATTCAATAAAGACTTAAAAAATAGTCCACATTAAAAAAACTTAAAAAAAATGAAAGTTTATGTACAGTTTAAATAGAACACAGATTATAACTGCATTAAATGTCTAAGCAAATTCTACAAAACAAGGAACTGTTGAGTTCCAAACCATCAGGGAAACATAATTAAAGAGATGTAATTTAGATATGTAGAGTTTGTTTCAGATAAATAATAAAAAATTATTTTGCAGTAGAAGTATGTCCCATGTAATGTTTCTTTTATTTTAATATATGTAGTTGATTCTCGTTATTTGCAGGAATTAGGTTTTATAACGTTGCTGAAAACACTGAATTGGTGACTAGTTACTCATCACTCCTAGGAGAAATAAGGTTGGGTTTCTGTGAGCCTCTGGTTCACAATACTTTCATCATCCAATCAGCCCATAATTTTTGAAATGTGGTTTTCTGTTTACAAATACCTCATCTAGGGCTTCCCTGGTGGTGCAGTGGTTGAGAGTCCGCCTGCCGATGCTGGGGCCACGGGTTCATGCCCTGGTCCAGGAGGATCCCACATGCTGCGGAGTGGCTGGACCCGTGAGCCGTGGCCGCTGGGTCTGCGCTTCCGGAGCCTGTGCTCCGCAACGGGAGAGGCCACAACAGTGAGAGGCTGGCGTACCGCAAAAACAAAACAAAACAAACAAACCTTACCTAATAAACCTCGATGATTCATTAACATTCACCTCATGACCAAAAGCACTATTACTCATGTCTGAATGAAGCTTATCTAACATTCATATTTTCTCCATAAGGTGCATGATAACTTTCTTGCTTTTAGAAACACTACATAGCACTTCAGCACTACACTTAGGGGCCATTTTAAACAGGGAAGTCACCAAGAAAAAGCACAAAAATGTACTATTAAATAGACTGCGAAAAAGGCACTTCTTTTCAGTATGAGAACTGGAAAAGAAGGCAGAGCATTGCCTTGCTTGACTTCAGCTGGGAATGTACACATTGAGAAATTTTTTGCTGCTCTGCTCATGCCCATGAATAAGCATGAAGGCACTATGAGTATTGATTTGGGGGGTTACAAATAAATTTTAATGAGTAGCTGAATCCACCAATAATGAGGATTGGTTATATATAAGTATTAATTGGTATGGACCTATTTCCACAATACATTGAGAAGAAAAGTTACAACATGAAACTTAACTAAAACTTTAGAAGCATTCCCTTTACAAAGAGGAATAAGGCAAGGATGTCCCTTATTGTTGCTTCTAAGAGAGAAGGTGGTGAAACAGAATAAAGAACATAGCCCTTTGGGTCCAGGAAAAAACTCTCACTGGTGGTGAACTGGGATGAGGTTCAGATGGAGGTGAAACATCAGCTTATGCAATAGCTGGAGGCACTTGAATAGTATGGGGACAATTGCAGTTGTAAGAGTTATTGAGTTGTCTGCCTTTGGTCAGTTGTTTTAAAAGCTCTGAAAATGGAAACTGAGAAGATCAGGTCAGCCAGCTGTCAACTTAAGGCACACTATTGACTCAGCTGTCTCCTGTAGCCACAGGGAAGACTGTGTTGAAAATTAGACCCAGGGCAACAAAGCTACAAAGTAAACTGAGTGCATAGCCTAAATGGTCTCTAGGCTAAAGTTCAGAACTCTGAGAAGCACATCTCTAGTGTATTTAATATATTGTCTTTCCAATTCACTCTCTAACCTTTATTTAAATATATACGTATCCTCGAAAACATGTGGTGTAGTTGCAGTTTTTAAATATCTGCCTAAATGATATTGTTTTATAAATCACATTTTCTTCTTCATTCAGCATTAACTTTTTAGGTCTATTTATATTGCTATATGTCAATTTAGCATAAATTTAGCAAAATTGTTCATTGCTTTTAACTAATGTGTAGTATATATCCATTTTACTTATATCCATTCCCCTAGTTGAGTCCTAAGGAGATGAAAGCCAGTAAGAAATTCTCTGTGATAAGAAATGATTGGGACCTTCAGAATTGTGAATTCTGATACAAAATTTCAGTTCTTTTTGTTTCTGTGCTGTACCCACCCTCTGGTATTCTCAAAATTTTAAGCCTATTCCTCATAAAAGGTACCTAGTCTTTGGAGAATCAAGGAGAAGTCTGTGTCAATACTTGGTACAAAATGTTCTGAAGCAAAGACAGCAACTGCAGATGAGATGGTATAAGGGAATTGAGGGATAGAGCCAGGAATGGGAATTTAGAGTGAGAGGTGACAGGAAGCCACCAGAGAAGTTAACACCTCTATAGAAATCATCAGAATACTCTGAAGGATACTGTACTTCCTACAATTACGTGAAATAGGAGCTTGATATTTATACATTAAAATAAAAGGTAACCCCAGAAGATTTGGAGACAAATATATATTACATGTTTTCATATGCTTATGTAGGATTCTACAATATTCATAGGAAATTTAGAACTTAGGAATTTACTTAGGCAAATATATTTTCCCTTCAGTGGTTTCACTGGATGGTTGATAGTTGAGACTATTGGTAGCAGGTGTTGAGAAACTAATTGATTAACCTAGTTCCAAAGCCCTTTCATTAGAGGTAGTGAAAATTGACGAGGAGATTGGAAAGATCAGCTTATCCTATTCCCAAAAGAACCTCTGAATTAAATCACTCCTGGCACCCCTCCACTCCCCACCTTTGATACACTGCAAAGTGCACTGTGTATCAGGGAATGTTTCTGGCACTGTTTGATGATTGGATCCTGCTTCATGGTGTGCTGTATGAATCTCCTCACAACCAGTCTCAGGAAATATTGGAGAAACCTGGGATGTTATCCATCTTAGGCAGCATGGGATGCACGGGAGACCCTTTGTGACTTGCTGTTGAACAGTGAATAAGGCACCCTGGGACCTTTGATGACCTTGATGTGCTGGAGATAAACTGAGTCATTGTTTCATCATGAGGAGCCCTTGATGATATATCACCTTGAAAAGTGCTTTTTTTAAGACGAACTCCTTTGATCTTGCTGAAAGATGAACTCAGCCTGGTTTCCCTAATGACTAAGTAAAGTAAGTTGCTTTGTACTTTGCTGTATGAGTTGAAGCAGCCAGTAGAACGGGTTAAACACAAGAGCTTTGGAGCAAGTAAGTCCTGAGATTGAATCTCGGTTCTGGTACTTGATAACTTGACTGCAAGCAAGTAACCAATGATCACTTTACAGTGCTGTTTAGATTATTAAATGAGATCATGTATACAAAGTAGTTAGCACATAATGAGTATTTAATTGATAGCTAAAAACACAAAAAAAATCTAATTAAATACAGATTGGTAATTATCAGTAATAGCAACTTAGAAATTATAAACTCATAAAGGTTTATAGCTTTGTAAAGATTTCTCCATATAGCTGACAATCTTCTGTTAAACGTAATTTACACAACAATTTAGACTTTTACTCTGGAACTCTGCTTTCAGAGATGACTGTTTCCTATATCTGAAGTTAAACTTGTAGAATGTCTGTGCTAGAATATATGATAAGAATATTCCTCTGGTTGCTCTTCAAAGCTAAGATTTTCTTTATATATGGTTTAACTTAAGGATTTCTTAGACATACTTGTTCTTGTGTTGAGACAAAGTTACCAGATTGGACAGATTTTCTGGTGTTAGTAGTAGATTCTGAGAAATTAGACAGACTTTTTATTAAGTCCTCTGACACAAGGTATTCATTTTCCAGGTAACTGACTTAATAGAAAGGGTTAAGGTGCCAGGTAAGATTATTAAGCCAACTGGCCCAGGGATTCTGGGAGTAAATTTCAACCTTTGATTTAATCCAACTTAACCCAACTGAGCAAAACAACCAAAAGCAGCTTCCATAAACAACCTACAAATATGTACTGGGTTGTAGCCACTGAGATACCAAAGATAATATAAATCAGGTCCTTGTCTCCAGTCAAAGCACATAAGCCACAGAGAGTAAATAGGAGCACCATACATGTCGACCTCCTCCTGATCATGACACACTTTCAAATATTAGACCTTAATATTTAAGTGGCAGACAAACTTGAAGATTCAAAATGACACTAAAATAAGATAGCAGCAACTACAAAGCAGACTCCACTACTGGGTAACATTGTTTTGTGATGTCTATAAATCCCTCTGTAGGGGGCCTTTCCACTTGGCTGTCTTTTAACTTTCTATTGTTGTTTGAGCAAAACTGTGCACTGTCCTGACCACATTCTCTTTTAGCCTCACAAGACAAAGATCCTTCATGTGCCAGGAAAAAAGGGGAACTTTTCTTTGCTGCCAGCTTAATTTATGCCTCTATATGCCTCAAGCTGAGTCCCACTTTACCTCGCAAGATGGCCCAGTCTACTCAGATAAACATTCCAACTGATAGATGTCCCTGAAATAGTAGGTGTAATCAATTGTAGAACCAATACATTTCACACTATGGGCAAAATTGGTCATCATATTTTGGTGGTTCCAGGCACACCAGTGTGCCTTGGCCAACTGATTAAGGACCTCATCTCTAACCAGAGTAGTCAAGAGCAGGGAGATGGGTGGGAACTCATGTAGTCAGAGATAGCATGTTAGAGATAGACCTCAAAGGATGGGTAAGATTTACAATTGTAGATGCATAAATGGTGGCTATTCCAGGTGAGGAGAATAACGTCTGTTTCGTTCTACAGCATAAAGAATTTTCACTTCCAATTTTCCAAGTATCTTTTCAACTTCACTTCTTCACTTCTTAACATGGGGTACAATCTCCATAACAATTCAATTTATCCAAAGTACGTGGCACACATTTTCTACACTATTAGATCATGAAATGACAGGGCCCTCCTTTCACCTAACAAGGTACAAGGTACAAACCCACATGTTATTGGATTTATGCCTGCAAGAGTCCAACCGTGCCCTCCCAAATCTGATTTCTGACTTTCTCTTTTATCCATCGAATGTTTGTCAGAACACAAAATCCCCTTGACACTTTTCAGGACCAACCCTACCTGACTCCTTCCCAGCATTTGTCACTGTCGGCCTTTCCCTCATTTAAACCCTTCTCTCACTTACTCTGACACCAAACTCTTGGTTCTCCTCTCCTGCTGATCATTCCTTCTCAGGCTCTTTTCCTCTGTCCCTGAAGTGCTCCCCAGGGCTCAGATTTTGGCCCTCTTCTCTCTTCTCACTCTACACGCTCACAACGGGAAACTGTCTGGGGATCTTTAGAACTGCGAAATACCTTATTTGAGGTAAGCAAGCCCCTTAACGGGGCTCACTAGCTCTCAGACATTACTCTGCATTGGTTAACTAAAACTGACTCACAGGAATAAATAGTGGGGAAAAGTTTGTTAGGGAAACTTCCAGCTACCGAATCTGCCCAGGAGGCAGGGATCACAACAGGAAAAATTTTGTAAGGAGTCTCAACTGAAACTTATTTTTTTTGTTCTTATCAGGAACACAGGCCTTAAAAAGATAAGCACCTCTGAGCTTGTTTCCTAAGACATCTTATTTATCAGAATCCATTTTTAGACAGGACGTTCCAAGCGGGCTGGACTACACAATCGCGTTCACTGAGCTAACCCCAGCACCAGCCTGGGCCTAGCACCGAGACGGTTTGGGGTTTGTCTATTGCACGGTGGCTCTGCCTGACAGTTCAGCCGTGCTGCGGCCCACTGGGGTGGGAGAGCAGGAAACGGAGCCAAGGTTGGCTCGGCTAAGAGGTGCTGCATTCAGCATAACTCCTCGAGTAGCAGCAGACACGTGCCACAGGCTTAAGTCGTCTCCTCCTGACTTCAGCCAGGTTCTCCCGCAATGAAAACAATCTAAGGAGTCGCCTCAACCACTGCACATCTCAGGGCCGGGACTGCTCCGCCCACGCAGCAGCGTGGTGGAGGGCCGGGCGCGGCCCTGACGTCACACTGGGCCCCGCCCCTTAGGGGCGGGGCGGGAGCGCGGGAGCTCTGTTACGCAGGCGCCTTCGTCCTATATAAGTGGCGCTAGAGGCCGACGGTGGGGTTTTGGGGAGATGGTTTTGCTGTCATTTTGTAGGGTGTGTGTCGCAGCGACAGGGATTGAAGACGGCGGTTTGGTGACAGTTATTGGCCAAAGGGCCTTTTGCTTTTGAGGAGGTAAGGTTTCGGATAGGGTGTTCTGGGCTGGGCGGTTTCCCAGTGTTTTAGGTCTCGAAAGCCAGGTGTCAGAAAAACGACGGGATTCGGGGCCTCGGCGACCGGGGTTTCTTCGGGACACAGCTCTGCTCGTGGCATTTGAAACCTAAAGTTGCCCCGGTGTCATGGTAGATTTAAAATCCTAGGGCGGAAAGGCCTCGGCTCTGCCGCTGACTCGTCTCAGAGAGGCCAGGCCACTCATATCACGGCTCCTTAGGCCCGTGACCCGTCCCGCCGATCAGAGTGAGACCCTGCGAGAGCCTCCTGGGGCAAGTGTTGTCCTAGATCAAGCCTTACTCTGGGTCCCTGGCCTCGGCCGTTTGTAGCATTCTGGGATTTTCCGAGGTCAGACTTCTGCCTCTGAGTGCGCCAAAGGCCCTGGCCAGGTGCCCTGGCGGAGAGGCGAGGGGTGGGGACTGGGCGTCCGAGGAACTGCTCGTTTGCGAGTCCAGGTGGTGGAATTTAGCTCGTGCTTGTGAGAGGTAAATACGGAGAGGCTCATCCTTTGTGCGAACTGTTTTTTTCCTAAAGTGGAGCATAGTATTGTTGCATCAGATGTGCATTTCTGATACTTTTGGATCACCCTGTCCTTGATTACTTAAGTAACGATGAAACGCTTATACTATTCTTAGGAAACAGCGCTCCAAACTGACCACGTCAACCACCTGGTCTTATTTTAGAGCTATCTTTGTATGATTGTGCTCCATACATACACCCACAGGCTTCTTGTTATCCATTCCATACAGTCCTCTTGGAGCCATCTAATCATAACTTTAACCTACATAGATATTTTTATATAGATAACATCAAATTGTCGGGTAATATAGGGTGTTAAAGGGCAGTAGAGAATCAGGTTTCTACGATGGATATAAACATCTGATGTTTGTTGTATCTGATGTTTTTATTGAAGGATGTCCGATGATTCTAACATGTAGGATTCTTTGTTAATAAGAAATAGTGTGATAATTCTAGCTAGTTTTTCTCTTTTTTTGTATGCGAAGGAACCTAATCTGTATAACCTGGATCTGGGATTCTTCTCTTGGCCTCCTGAGAAAATATTTCTGAACAGTAGTGTTGGGGGGGGGACGGCTTCCTATCAGCTGAATTAAATTTAAAGTAATGAACTTGGCTAGAGAAATAAAAACCTTTGGCTCTCCCAAGATGCTTATTTTAATATTTGCATATTGATAACTGTGGTTATTTAAGAATTCTGCCTTGGTGAGCTAGTTATGGCCTACTGATAGTAGAAGGAAAAAACCAAAACTGAAGCAGACACACGTGTTTTGCAAAAAATGCATTATAATAATCATAGTAATAAACCTCAGTCATCAGATGTTGTAATTTTGCTTGCTATGATTTAAGAATGCTTAACTAAACAATTTTAAAGAGTTCCTATGTGGTTAAAATATAATTTGGGTAATTGAAGGGTTAGAAGAATTCCACTAGAAATATAATTTTTTTGATGGCTTTTCTGATGGTCTTTTGGCTCAGGTTAATTTGTAATGTCATTTATTTCAGTTTCCCATATTCAAATGACTATGTAAATCAGAATGCTCACTTATCAATTTCCAGTGAGAACCCTGACTCGAGTTTTAGGATTTTTGTTGGACCTAAGAATCAACAAGAGAAGTGAGTTAAAAGATCTAAATATTTGGTGGCTTCGGTCCCTGATGGCATGATACCTACATTTTCTTAGGGAATACCTCCCAGGAGATGCCTCATTTTAAAGTCTTTTAATTCATTTGAAATCTTTTAAATTTTTTACTTGAATTTGTCTGCTTGTTACTGAGTCATTTGGGCTAACTGAAGGAGGTTAACTAAGTTGGTTTTGCTCCATTTTACCTGTTTTCAGCTCCTTGCTGAGTTGTGAACCTCACCCTCTTCAACAGTTTGGACATCACTGTTAAAAACTTAACTGCTTTGTGAAAGAATTAAGATGGGAAGAGGCAGATAGGGATGGCATTGTTAGAACACAGATCGTGATCCTGAATGGAACCTGTGAGGATGTAGATGGAGTCAAGGAATTGTCACAATTATCTGATTTCAGTGTGACCCTATTCATCCTTATAGGTTCATTTCTTTAGTCACCCCAGATCTATAACAAATATGTTTAATTTTAAGAATGGTTGCAGGATGATCTGAAAATAAACAGTCATCTCCTATATTCTATCCCTAAGTGTTTCTCTGACTTCAGTTATTTGTATCACAGTATTTCAACAAAGCTGCATGACACTTGTGATATTTGTTTTAAATTAGTTCACATTTAAAGTTAACATCAATAACTTAATAATTTGATTATATCAATAACTTAAGAGATTAGTAATAATTTGCCATAGAAAGAAGGTAATGATAAAAATAAAACCAAAAAAGTTATTAATTTTTAGCTAGATATTGTTGTCTACTGAAGGCTGTAAGCCTGAATCCTGACTCTTTTTTTAAAAATGGCAGTTAGCAAGTGTTAGTTGAAGATATGCACCAAGCTGAGAATTTATCCAGAAGAACGGAAAGAAAATGCATTCAGGTCTCACAGTGTTATCATTTAGTGCTAGGTGTGTATGCCACTTAGAATCATCTGACATACCAGTGGGACAGTGCCTCCATGCCTTGGGAACCATTACCTACGAAGATTTTAGAACCTGTAGGACCCCATGTGCTGGGGTTTTTCTATTGAATTAATAGTAATGTGAAATATTTTATTTACTAAATATAACCATCTGTAAATTCCACAACTCACTTTTCATTTCCATTAACAGATGAGTCATTCCAACAGAACTCACTGCCCTGACTGGGATAACAGAGAAAGCCTGGGACATGAAAGCTACAGTGGAAGGCACAAACGGAAAAGGAGATCCCACAGTAGTACACAAGAGAACAGACATTGTAAACCACATCACCAGCTTAAAGAATCTTATTGGTAAATTACGCTTGAACTAGTACCATTTTAACACTAATAGTTGTAATGACTTGTCATTAGCTTATATAACTTTCATCTGTCAGATTGTTTTATAAATCAGTCAACAAATACTCATTCAGAAAATATTTACTGAGTGCCTATTATATGCTAGCCACTGCTGTGAATAGAACAGAGTTCCTGCTCTCACATATCTGTGTCCATTTGGGAGCTGTAGGAGACAGTTGATGGAGTCCCAGCTGCCAGTAATATAGTTGTGGGAAATGAGACACACGACAGTTAAGTAAGTGATTAAAGGACCAGTGAGTGCCTTTAACTTGTATGTAGTAGGGAGAGCTGTACATTGGGGCACTTATTTAGGGTTCCACAAATGAGAGCTAATGAAGGGTGGGGAAGAGTTCATCCAGATGAGAAAAATAGCATGTGGTGTGTGAGAATGTTAAAGTGTGTTGGGGATTAGTTGCCTATACTGTATTCTACAGGTTATATTTGTAGATAAGGCCAGTGGATATGTTTGGGATTTTTAGAAGCTTGGCTGTTGTAAGAAGGGCCTCAATAAAAACTTCCAATGGCATGTGTCCTGTTCTGTTGTATTCTTACCCGTGTAAAATTTGGAGGTACTACGTTTATATAGAATTGAAGGAATTTTTCAAGTTCCTAAATGATTAAACAAAGCCTAGGTGAATAGAGTTTCTTTCATTCTGTCCTCCATTAATTTCCCTTTCTCATTTGTTTTTGTTGGTTCTATGTTTTCTCCTTGTTTTGTGCAGATGTTCCACTGGGACTGTTTGCCAGATTGCTTTCTAAATTAGCCAACTGGGGTTACTTTAAAAAACAGTATGCAATTTTTTTCCTTCTCCATGCCAAAACAGACTTGTTCTGTAGAACAGTGAGCTTGTTGTTAATCAGTGCAGACTAATCATTCTTCACACACTATCATATGGAGGGAAGAGGGAGAATCTATGCCAGGATTTCAATGACCTGAGCTAATTAATGTATTATACAAGAATATCTGTACCCTATATTAAGATAACTACAAAATACTCTGTAAGGCTGAACATATAGTACTAACCATTCATGGATTTATTATGCATTGTATGTGTCGAAAGGAAGTGATATGAATGATGAACAGTTATTCATATTCATAATTAACCACAGAAAGATGATACTGAGTCAGTGCAATAACCACTAGGCCAATAGTTTCTTCTTTGATATTGGCACCAGAGATGTCTGGTGGTAATTGCTCTCCGTAATCTGGAGTAATCTAATAGTCATTTTCAAGATTCAAAACTTTATAAGAGTGTTTTTTTGTAAAATTATAGGAAAAAAACTGAAAAATACAGAAGCATATAAAGAAGGTACTCTTGGTAGGATGCTAGTCCCCCATTTGGATGTAAAGTTATTTCTTCTGAAAACTATCTTTGTATACAAATCTTTGCCTCTGAATATTTCCTGAAAATAGGTTCTAAGAAGGGACAGTTTCAAGTGAAAGGGTGTGAACTCTTATAAGGCTCTTGCTACATATTCACATATTTTTCCACATATTTTTCTAGAAAGTTTGTACCAAGTTACACTCCCTACGACATGCTGTCACCAGTCTTGTCTATTTTGAAATGCCAAGAATAGTGTTTTCATTTGAATGTTTAAATTTCTGCTGAATTTGTCCTCTGTCATGTGCTTATTGAACACTTGAGTATTTTTTTAATTGAAGTCTAGTTGATTGTGAACATTATGTTTGTATTCTTAGCCTATTTTTTCTATTAAAGCATATTTTTCTTATGATTTATCAGCGCTTTTATTGTAGATCAATTATCTTACCTTTTTTCCTATATATTTCAGAGTGTCTTTTCTTTCTGATTTGTAAGTAGCCTGTGAATTGCTCCCTTCCTACAAGCTGAATCAATTAATTCTACACAGGAAGACTGATGTGGCTGTGAACACTGTGAACACATTTTATATCCTTAAATGTCTTGTTGTAACATAGAGTATCAAGCCTTAAACCAGTGATTCTCAAACTTTAGTGTGAATAGAATCACTTTGGAGGTATGTTTAAAATGCATAGTACCAGATTATTCAGTGAGTCTGACCTGGGGTCCAGGGATCTTCATTTTTAAAAATTCAGTATTTCGATATTGTTAATAAACAGACCACCCTTTGAGAAACACTGTTTTAAGCCCTTTAGCCTGGCATGCAAGATTTTGGATGATCTGTTCCCAGCTTATTTATTTGCCTATGTTCCCCTATGTGAAAATTGCTCTTGCTGAAATTGTCTACTTACTAGTTCCTAAGTAGCATGTAGACAAACTCATCTCTAAACCATTCTGGCTAAAAGTACTCTATAAATGTAAGATGGTAATATGCCATTTTTCTTTCCTGGCACTTCTTCTACTTCCTACTTTATCCAAATCCTGATGTCCCTGTAAGATGCAACTCTTCCCTTCTTTTTCACGAAATCTTCCCTGACCATTTTAAGCATTATGAGTTTTTTCTCCTAAGCACTCATATCCAGGCTTTTGGCATTTCCTGCATGGTTGAGTTTTGTTTGATTTTTGTGTGAGTAATCTCAAATTGAACAGTTATTTGTTGGCAGGGATTTTGCCTCATATATTTTTTATCTTCCACAGGACCTGTGTGGAAATAAAAATGAATGCCCATAGCCTCATTAGTCTTGGCTGTTTTAAAGAACTACAGTGAAATATTCACTGGACATTCAGTGACTCTTTTTAGAAATTCAGTCAGTCTGTTCATCCTGTTCACTCTGTCCATATAGCCTTTATAATTCTGTAGACTTTGTTTATCTAATCTCTAAGGCTCGGTTGTTGTAGGCTGAAGAGGTCCTCATCTTTTTAGTTTATCCTCATAGTATTACTTCACTCCATGTTTGTTATTCTATAGATTATTTATGGATTATCAGCAGCTCTAATTTCATGCACTAGTCCAGCTAAGGATTATTAGTGTTAGAGTTTTCCGATACATTTTAGACTTTTATGGGAAGGATGCCTTACAGAATTAAACAGATGCCCTTTAGAGTATGGTAATTTCTAGTTTGACGTATTGTAGATCTCTCCCTTAACGGTTCCAAGCAACTGATCAGATCCCTGACTTAGACCCAGATTTAGACCCTAATATCCTGAGTTGTTTCTCCAATGGCTAGAACTTAAGGCTGACACTGGGGAAAGGGGGCTTCTGCATCTCCCCAGCCTGGATTTGATGCCAGCCCTGTTGAGTAGCAGTTTTAGAGATGCTTCTCCTTTATTTTTGCATAAACCAGCCTCCTGAGCAAAAAGAATGACAACATATTCTGGGAAAAAGAACGAGGTTAGTGAGGGCAGTCTAGTTAACATCTGTCACTCCATTGCTTGTCAGGATTATTTTAGCTGGTGTGTCTGACTGGGCAGGTGTCCCCTCTCTCCCTCAGTGCTCCACGTGCATCCCTCTTGAAGCTTCACACTGTTGAAAAGGATACTCATCCCAGGTAGAGAGGGGGACGGGAAACTGGGTCAGTTGGCTCTGTCTTTTTCTTTCCATCAAATCAAGGCTGCTTAACTGGAATCCATTGACTTCCTGAGGTCCATGATCTCTGAAATCCCTTGCCAAGATTTGTTTACGCATTTGTGCGTTTCTTAGGGGAGAGGGCCCATACCTCTCAATTAGATTTTCAAAGGGATCTGTAGATTCAGCAGTCAAGCACTATGGGGCTTACCTGGTGGTGCAGTGGTTGACAGTCCGCCTGCTGATGCAGGGGACACAGGTTCGTGTCCCGGTCCGGGAGGATCCCACATGCCACGGAGCGGCTAGGCCCATGAGCCATGGATGCTGGGCCTGCGCATCTGGAGCCTGTGCTCCACAACGGGAGAGGCCACAACAGTGAGAGGCCTGCGTACCGCAAAAAAAATAAAAAAATCAAAAAGAAGGTAAGCACTATGGCACCAGATGATGCTGTTTTCCCTGAATTCTTGTTTATTTCACAAGCAGGAGTGACAGGAAATTCAAAATGCAAAGGCAAGTAGGGGGTTGGGAAATCCTAAGCAAGCAATTATAAGAACCTTTTCTCATTTGAGGGGCATATATTTTGGATATTTTTGGCACATGAAGCAGCGTTCAAAAACTGTGTTGACTATTTCTCAGAAAGATACAGGAAGCTCGAAATAGAGGAGAGGAGATGGAATAGGTGGTGTGTATAATAATACTGGCACATACAATAGGATTTAGAATGTGCTCTACAACCATGGCAAATCGTTTTCCTTCTAGGGATCTCAGTGTAGTCATCTGTAAAATGAAAGGCCTGAAATATATTTAAGATTCCTTTTAGCTCTAATACACCCTTCGTGAAAGAACTCTGTGTGCCAGAGATACCTAACTTACATTAAGAAGGAAAGGAATCCTGTTTTGCCTGCCTCATGTTGTGTGTGGCTCTGCAAAAAGGAAGAGAGCTTAGTTACAGATGCATATATCATAAGATTGATGAATTTCAGAAGAGCAGTTTTGTGAATTTTTGGTCTTAACTTTCACCAGAAGGTAAAGGGACACTTGATTTCAAGTAAACACTGAATATGTTGAATGATTTGACCCAAGGTTTGTTCCTTCATAGCAGTATATATTAATAGAGATATATGTACCCATTTGCTTGTTGGTTAAAGTAAAATTATTTAAGTTTTGTGAGTTAAGTATAAGTTCTAATTCATCAATTTGTATTTTTTTCTTTTATTGAGTTAGCTGTTGAAACCAGGAATTCTTGAGAGAATGTTTTATTTTAACCACGTTAAAATGTGGTTAAACGTTAAAGCGTTCTAGAATGAAGAGAGTAATTTTAAATCCTTTAATGTGTTTGCAGTCATTATTTAGAAGCAAGGTTCTTGAATGAGAGATATTATCAGGACCGGAGATACATGGCTGAATACAGAAATGACTACTGCAAAAGATATGTTCTTAACATTGCTGAATACAGAAATGACTACTGCAAAAGATATGTTCTTAACATTGCTGAATACAGAAATGACTACTGCAAAAGATACGTTCCTAACATTGATGAATACAGAAATGACTACTGCAAAAGATACGTTCCTAACATTGATGAATACAGAAATGACTACTGCAAAAGATACGTTCCTAACATTGATGAATACAGAAATGACTACTGCAAAATATACGTTCCTAACATTGATGAATACAGAAATGACTACTGCAAAATATACGTTCCTAACATTGATGAATACAGAAATGACTACTGCAAAATATACGTTCCTAACATTGATGAATACAGAAATGACTACTGCAAAATATATGTTCCTAACATTGATGAATACAGAAATGATTACTGCAAAAGATGTGTTCCTAGACGTTATCACAGAGACGTTGAAAGCAGTTATCGAATCCACTGCAGTAAATCTTCAGTCCGAAGCTGGAGAAGCAGTCCTAAAAGGAAGCGTAATAGACAATGTTCAAGTAATCAGTCACGTTCGGTATGATTGATTTTGTTTTTATTTTGGGTGGATACTTATTTGTGTGTAAAAGCTCTTCCTGAGCCAATAAGTTTGAAAAAGTTTATAATACTATATGAATATAATTGTGTTTATATTACTTGAATCCTTAAAGGAAACTTCCAAATTCTTACAACTAATCTGCATTTATTAGTTAGTCCTCATTTGCCCACATTTACTCATTTTCTGCAGACCAGATCATGAGGTTCTTGATTTTAATGTTAAAAATATTTTTATCTTTTATAACATAATCATACGAAAAGATGAAGCACCCATCTTTTCTTTCATCTTAAACATTTTTTACTTTAAAAGAAACCCCTTTCCCAGTACTTGGAGACAAATGTAGAAAGTTGCACTGGTGGATACTTACCCTGTGTATAGCACAATCTGCAATTAGTTCCATTGGAGTTCTGAAAGTGGGTGCTGAAGGGGAAATTATTGTCCAGAAAGCCTGCCTTTTTTTTTACACTCATGAACCTTCACTTGTTTGCAGTAAACTATGAGTTATTATTTTCCTCCCCAAGTTTTCTTCAGTAGAACTATCATTGATTAGATCAAACATTGACATTAGCCTTTATTTTCCCCTTTTATTTTAATAAGTATGTTTAAAAATATTGCTAAGTATCAATTTGAGCTAATCTTGACGTTTTAAAACATTTTCCTGACAAACTAGACATCTCAACTCACAGCATAGGCTATTTTATAACGAGATTAATAGATCATGACATTGCATTCTTTAAATTTCAGACTTCAATTAAGTCAGTATTTTAGAGACAATTGTGTTGTTTTTTCTATTGCCACTTTAAGTAACTTATCTGAAAATCTTGCCATGTTTTTCTTCTGTAACATAAACTGTGTCCTGTGAATCTCTGGGGACTGAATTTGAACTTGCTCCTGCCAACTCTTCGTGGCCTGGTTCTTATCGGAATGCCTGAATATCTCCCCGCTGAATGAATTGCGTATTCTGCCCTGAATTCACTCTGCTATATTGATTGGCTGGACGATCTTGGTGCTGCCCACTTGCCGTTCCAGAAGAGCCACCAAAGGAAAAGATCCAGGAGTATAGAAGATGATGAAGAGGGTCACCTTATCTGTCAAAGTGGAGACGTTCTAAAAGCAAGATGTATAGAATATTTTTCAACACTTTTTAAACTTTGCAGACAGAATAATCTTTTTAAGAATAGTTTGTCAGCGGGGGGCTAAAGAACTCTTCATTGCTTTTTTGTTTTGTTTTCTGTGGGTTTGTTTGTTGTTCTTTTGTATTTCTTCTTTTCTATAGAGTTTAAATATTTCTACTCTAAAGTTCCAAAATAATCAGTGGAATTTGAGATTAGAGCAAGAAAGATAGCTATCTACATTATTTTTGTAGCATCTGAAAATCAAATAATTTGAGGGCTGGAACCTTAATTATGCTTTAATAGAGAGCATTTGAAAAAATTCCACACTTAAGCATTCATTATTTGAATAACTGATAATTTGTACTCAGGTACTTACACTTCTTTCTCCCCCCTCACTTTAGATGAAATCGTGAACACTTTGGGAGAAGGGACCTTTGGCAGAGTTGTAGAGTGCCTTGATCATGGCATGTAAGTTTGTTGTTTTTCTTTTTTGAACATTCTGATATTTTTGGTGGAGAAGGATCCATAATTTAGATGAAATGGAATTTAAGTGGTAGCTATGTGTTTTCCTGGGAGGTATAAGTATTCAGAAGTTCTTGAACTGTGTACGATTTATTTACCATAAGTATGGATTTTGACCAAGAATGCTGAAAATGTTTATCAGATGGAGTTCATGGAAATTAATGTCAGTGTTCAAGTGAAGACTTTCCCAGAACTTAGGTCCTTAGCTTTCTATAAGAGATTTGGAGTGCTTTACCCTACTTTTGAATTGCAGAGACAATAAATTAGCATGTCTAATCTTCTTGGTTCAAAAACTTTTATTTCCAAAGGATAATATTTGCACGTTAGGGTTAGCTTCTCAAACTATAAATAAATTATATTACTTGAAGCCTACAGAATAAAGTCCAGATTCTTTAATGAGTTATACTAAACTTTTTGTTATTTGACCCTCTCTGCTTCATTTTCATGTTTTCCTCTAGGATCTCTCTTCTGCGGTTGCAAATTTTTTTGTAAGTGAACGTCTTACAACAGTTTAGTGGAAACTGCACATTTCTAAATTGACATCTATACTTTTCATCATAAAATAGTTGAGGATGTAATTTCCAGCTTATTGTAAATGGTGATTTTTTAAAAAAAAACATATCTCTCTTTCTAAATATGTTTGGGGGAATCTAAATACAACAGCTTGATACCTCCTGTCATCCATGAACAAACTTTTCTTGAATACTTAGAAATGCTTTATCTTGAACTTAACTTTTACTTCACTTTTCATAAAGAATATTATCCTAAGTGTCTTTTATTATCACCCTTTCCTCTCTATGACAAAAATGTGAACATAAAGTAAAATTTTAAGATATTTTGAAATACTTTGACTTAGGAAAGTTGCTAAGAATTCCCATCTATTCTTCACCCAGATTCCACAAATGTTAACATTTTACAGTGTTTAATCATTCTCTATATTTACATGTTATATGTATTTTCAAGTTTTGCCAGCTTATCTACAACCTGATTCACATTTCACTAGTTGTCCCATTGAGGTCTTTTAAAAATTTCTTGAGGTTCCAAGACTTGAGTATTTGAGATATTCCAATGAAGAGTATTCAATTGATCAAGTACAAATCTGTTACAAATTTTGATACTTATTAGACCTAAAACATACAATGTAATTGTAAATATATCTTTTATCGAGATGGTTGGGGCCTTTAAAAAAAACGAGTTCATGTGTCCATAGATAAATCTTACTGTTTTAACATTAAGTTTCCATTTTTCTTTTTTTTTAATTGACAAGTAATATGAAAGCTTATAAGTTTAAGGTGTATAACGTTGGTTATACTGCAATATGATTACTATAGTAGCATTAGCTAACACCATTATCCATTTTTCATTTTTATAGCTATTAGCACTGTTCATTTTTATAGCTTATTAGCAGTTAGAAAACTTGTCCATATGATGAAATAGATGAGACTAGAAGAAGTTTTGTCACAGCAGTTTTATAGTAATTCTTTTAAGTCTTGAGATATATGCTATACATCATAGGGAGATAAATCATTAAAAATTTAGTTTGATGATTATATATCAGCCCACAACTTCATTGGGACCTTGTCAAAAGAAATGAGTTCGGAATAGGTTTGCTATTCAGCCACTAGAAAAATTTTTGCCTCAAAGAATTTTTTTTTCTTTTTTATAAACAGCCTGGGGCACAAACCTTGCCATATTAATTTCACGTGCATGGGGTTCTCTTTTGTAATGTGGGAAGGCCATAGTGAAAAATGCAGGGTTGACTGCTGGCTTGTATTCAAGAAGATCAGGTTTAGAAAAGAGGACAGAAGGAAGCTGAAGATTTGGAAATCCTTTTCCTCAAAATCATTTACGGCTTTTTTTTTTTTTTTTTTGGCCGCACCACATGGCTTGCGGGATCTCAGCTCCTCGACCAGGGATTGAACCTGGGCCCACGGCAGTGAAAGCTCATGTCTTAAGCCACTGGACCACCAGGGAATTCCCTCTGTACTTTTTAGGAAGTACTACAGATGCCCCGGTCTAAAACACGCTGCCCTACATTGTTGCTATTTATACCTCTTCGCATCCGTGAATGCACTAAACATTTTTTTGGCTTGATGACTTATTGCTGGTGTCTCCTTTGCCAGAATTATCTAACAAACTGATAGTTGTCTTTCTTCTCTGAAGAAGTCTGAGCTCCCCTAACTCTGATGGTTAGGTTCTTTCTTCTCTCTATACCTTATACCAGGCACTTCTAACCTAATGATAAGTTGTTCAAGTGTCTGTCTTTTCCATTAGACTGTGAGGTACATGGGACAAGCTCTTTTTAACAGTGATTCCAATGCAACATCTGGCACATTCGGTCTAGCCTGGCGAATGACTGAATGTTTTCAGCAGTAGTATCTTCAAGGTTTATATTTTTATCCTTTTTTAAAAAAAAAAACTACTTATAAAATCTAGGTCAATTTAAACTTTTGGAAACAAACATTAATGTTCTTAAGTATTAAGAGAAATCATCACTCTGTATAATGTATATTTTGTCAAAATGTTTTGAAAAAATGTTTATAGATCTGCTATAATATACCCTGAAAGATTATTTTAGGAAAATAGCATAGAGTGATTGGTACTTAACAAGATGATGCTTTAGAGCAGGGGTCCCCAACCCCTGGGCCGTGGACTGGTAGGAACTGGGCCTAACAGCAGGAGGTGAGCAGTGGGTGAGCGAGTGAAACTTCATCTGCTGCTCACCATAGCTTGCATTACCACCTGAACCATCACACCCTCCCCTCAACCATGGAAAACTTGTCTTCCATGAAACCGGTCCCTGGTGCCAAAAAGGTTGGGGACAGCTGCTTTAGAGGATACATGTCTTCAACGCCCTTCTGTACATTTACCATTTTCATTTTGTTTTTAAGGGGTGGCATACATGTAGCAGTGAAAATCACAAAAAATGTGGGACCATATCGTGAAGCAGCTCATTCAGAAATCAAAGTATTGGAGCATTTAAATAGTACTGATCCCAATAATGTCTTGTAAGTAAGAAACTTGGAACTGTGATCCATTATGTTACATGAAATAATCAGAATTCTGTGAACTGAATTATTTTTATTCTGATCTGTTTCAGCCGATGTGTCCAGATGCTAGAATGGTTTGATCATCATGGTCATATTTGTATTGTGTTCGAACTCCTGGGACTTAGTACCTATGATTTCATTAAAGAAAATAGCTTTCTGCCATTTCAAATTGACCATATCAGGCAAATGGCATATCAGATCTGTCAGTCAGTAAATTGTAAGTATACTTGTTAAATTTTTAAATACCAGTCAATTAAAGGTTTTATTGGACAAGCAACATATCAAACCATTGTCAGTAAAAATGCACGTTGCAAGTAAAGATGAAACCACTTTTGATCCCTACCTCTACTACTAATTCTCCTTTCCCCCGGTACAGATTACATTTGTAAGTGAAACTAATAATGTCTTTTTGTTCTTTTGTAGTTTTGCATCATAATAAATTAACCCATACAGATCTGAAGCCTGAAAATATTTTATTTGTGGAGTTTGACTATGTAGTCAAGTATAATTCAAAAATGGTAAGTTACACTTGTTTTAATTTTGGTAGTTGTCTTTAAAATTAATTTAGCTTGGTGATCCTTGGATGAGGAATTTTACCTTTGAGGCTTATTATATCCTGACGTTTAACCCCAAAAGGGTAATCCTTTGCCTTTCTCATGGGGTTATTTTGAAAATCAAAAAGAGAATTCATGTGCAAGCCTTTTGGATAGTGCTATAAAATATTTCATATCTTTATTGATCTTTGTGTTTACTTAACTGTATCTCTAGAAACGTGATGAACGCACACTGAAAAACACAGATGTCAAAATTGTTGACTTAGGAAGTGCAACATACGATGATGAACATCATAGCACTGTGATATCTACACGGCATTACAGAGCTCCAGAGGTCATTTTGGGTTAGTAGATACCAGACTTCCTGATATTTTAATTGAAAAAGAGATTTTTTGTTCTCTATAGCTTTTATTGGGGGGCAGGTAGTTGGGGGATAGCTGTAATTTTCTTAGCAGTGTACAGAAAATGTTTTCTGTTTTCATAAAAGCTGTCTGGACATTGCTATAAATAATTTTCCTGAGTGGGAAAAATGTGATATCATCTGTAAAGATATTCCAGGTGGTGGTTCTTTTTGAACAAGTCAGTCTTACAAGATCATAAGAGAACAAGCTGTATTGGCTAAGTCCATGACAGCAGTGTGATTTTGAAGCGATGTGGGCACCTCTTTTCGTCTCATCACAAAGCATGGTGCTGGGGAAAATGCTAAAGATTTGGCTGGCAGACGTCTAGATGTAGGGTGGACGGAGGTTAAGAGGAGAAGAAAGAGGGGCTAGTCTAAGAGGAGAGCTTCTTTGATCATCTTTGACATGGGAAAGCATGGAAAGGAAAATTAGTTAAGGTGCAGGGTTTTTCAATATTAATAAAAGGGAACTCAGTGAGGGAGAGCGCATCTTATGCCTCAAAATTTAAAAGTTCGAGACCGAGTCATGTTGATAGAGCAAGGAAGTCAGAGATGGATTTGGGGGCTTGGAGACAGTGGGAAAAATTCAGATCAGGTGATATTGGGAGATAGTTAAATGGTATAAGCATATTACTTTGCCAAAAGTAAGTTTCAACCGAGGTTGGATAGTAAAACATCTTTGTGGAATCAGTCTTTTCCACTTTTTACCTTTTGTCGAAGAGGACTGGGTAGTTGAGAATATGAGTGTGAAAGCAAACTAATGATGTTTACCTAGAGTAAAGAATTAGTAAAAGGGACAGGAAATTAAGAATAGTTTGTAGTGCTGGCTAGTAGAACTTTCCATGATGATAGAAATGTTGTATATCTGCACTATCCAACATGGTAGCCATTAGTAGCCACACGTAGACTACTGTGTACTTTCAGTATAGCCAGTGTGACTGAGGAACTGAATTTTAAATTAATTAAACTTTTAGATTTAAATAACCACATGTGGCTAGTGGCTACCACATAGGATAGCACAGGTTTGGAGCTCATCTTTGAGATTGATGTTACTAGGATTTCTGCTTAGTATGGTCTGAAAGAAGCTGCTATGTTGCAGTAGTTTAGAAAGTGTATTCATGGTTGAGGACTGAAGCCTGCAATGAAGGTAAAAGAAAAGAGTGTGGGAGGAGATTGTGGACAGATAGGTATTTTCAGAGCTTAAAAAGAGATAACTTGCTGTGTTTTATCAATTTTAAGAAGAAGATTTTTCTCCACATTTTAACATGTGAGGAAACATAAGACAAAACAGCATTTTTTCTTGGTTATTGGTTCATAAAACAGTGGTGTATCTTACAGTTAGTTAATGGCCTCCTCCTAGATTGCGTAAGATACAGTGATTCTTAGTAATAATACAGTCCCATGTGTGGCCAGGCTGGGGATAGTTGATATAAATCTGAAATTGGGGTTATTGGTGTTTAGGAAAAGAAATGAACAGATGGGAAGATTAGAAGGGTTCTTTGTGTGTTTGTGAAGTGTTACTCCTGAGGATTAAGGCAGAATTAGGTTGAAGAGGAAGATGTTGTCAGGTGCCACCACTGAGGAGGGCAGTTGGTCTCATGTCTTGGGTGTTGGTAGTAAACAGAAGTTGGTCAAAGTGAATGATGTGAAATTCCAAAGAGTATGAGAGCTGAGCCATAAGAGAATGAGGTAGTTTACAGTCACTTGGGAGAAAGCTGGACTGGGAGACAGGAGTGGCTGGAAAAGAAAACTTTCATCTTAGATCCAAGCTCTATCATTTGCAGATTTTGTATGTGTTACTGTAAGTAGAAACCATGCTCCATTATCCTTTTGTTCAAGTGATAAGTACCATGAGGGTTAACAAAAATGGCTAAATCATAGTCAAGTTCCTTGAATATATTGTTTCTTCCTTTGTCTTTAAATTCAGTAATGTTACTGAAAGTAATTGAAATGTCTTTTAAAGTAGGTTTTATTTGTACATTATTTTTTATTAAAAACTTAATCTTTAAAAGGTTAAAACATCTGTATGGTTTAGGTTTACTCTTTTCCTTTCTAAATAGATAGAGACTTAAGGCTAGGTGTTTTTTTCTTTTCTGAATAATGTTACTATTGAGAATTCTGAAGGAGAAAATATATGATCATGTCTAGACAACCTGAAAGTACATATATAGATACCTCTCTATGTGAACTTTAAATATCTGTATAATTCTGCTTATGGGTGACACTGCTTATAATATCCATTATAATTCTTACATAATTTAGGTGACACTACTATTTCTTTTAATGGAAGAAATAAACTCAGATATCAAGCTGATGGTAATTGATAAGGGGTTAGTAATTACACTCTGAGGATAATTATTGACCTATGTTTGCACTAATAAAATGTAAAATTTCATAGAACAACCGTTAAGTGGGTATAACAGTGCTCCTCATTGCACAAGCAATTCAGAGACTATGGACTATTTGCTCACCCCTCTTACTTTCCATAAAATGCCTCCTCCCCCAGGTTAAAATACTGTAAGTTGATACAAGGATATGGAGGACTCTGAAAGCATACTGAATCATGTTTGGTATAAAACTAAAAATGTAAACCCTGAATTTACTATCATATTCTCCTAAATGGGCTATATAAAGAGAGCACCCACATAGGAAAAGATATTGTGTATTGGCAATTAAAAACTGTTGCCTAATAAAATGTTTGGTTTTGTTTTTAAATAGCTTTAGGTTGGTCTCAGCCATGTGATGTTTGGAGCATAGGTTGCATTCTTATTGAATATTACCTTGGTTTCACAGTCTTTCAGGTATGTATTTAGTAAATGTTACTTACTGATTCATAATGAGCTTTAATGTTAAAGGCATGTTAAAGTTTTGGTTTCCATATTGGAAAGTTGCCATAGTGTCATTATTCTTAAGATGTAAACTTCCATGTGCAAAATAGTCATCCTTCTCTAAAACCACAGTTGAATGAACTACTCTCAGTGAATGGTCATAATTCATTCTGCATGTGGAGCTTTTAAACACATGGTTCATATTGACTTCATATGATCCATTTTATTGTGATGCTCCTTCATAAATTTACATTAGTGTTACTATGGTCAGTTTTAATTCAGCTCTGGTTATGTTGCACTTTTATTAAAAGAATTCAGAAACAGTAAGTTGTATTAAGCATGTATGACACCCTAGGCACATTTCTAAGCACTGTGTGTATAAAAATGAAAAGACAGCATCTCTCTCCTCAAGGAAGACATACACAGGATAGACATGGGAAAACGTACAGTACAATATGATACTTGCTATGATGGAACAATGTAGAAGGGAACCCAGAAAAGGTGAACGGTTAAGTTTCCTTCGAGAAGGCATCACTGAGGAATAGGGAGTTTAATCCAAGCTATAAGGAAGAGTAAGAGTTTGTCAGAAAACTAGAGTGTGTGATGGCCATATCAGGAAGAAATGGTATTCATAAATGCAAGAGGCATAAAGGAAGCTACTCTAGTTGAGGAAGGATGAATAGTGCTGCCGGAGTGTCTTGGATAAATAGGAAAATGGTGTCAGTAGGCAAGTACTGATTCATAGTGGACTTGTTTGCCATAGAAAGGTATTTGTTTTATCCTAGGAGTCAGTGGTTTCCAAATGTAGACCGGTCTAAAATGAAAATGATTTTGTAGGGTTGCCATTCTGGCTTTCATTTAGAAATTATCTCTCCTGTTTTTTTTGGTATTAAAATGTTCTTTCTATGCAATGATAATAGTTATTGGCTTACTTGGCAGAACAAAAAGGAGAAAATGTTATTTAGGTCTCTACTTGTTTTCCTCATAATTTTGCTTATGTCGGAAAACTAAAAGTCTTGAAAGCTTCAAGTGGTGTAAGCATTGGAGAACTTTAAGAGGGTTGTGATTTGATCAAGGTGTGTTGTTGGATGGGGTGAGGGTGGTTAGGAAGTTCCTGGCTAATACTGTCAAGGTTGCTTTGAGGTTATGGCAATGCAGGATGAGGAGGGAGGAAGCTGTGATGAATTATAAGTCACTTAGGTGGCTGTTGCAGAATATATGTGTTCGCCGCTCTGGGGCACCTCACCAAACTTCTGTCTACTCCGTAGAGATCTGTTAAAAGTACTCTGAGTTTGTAGACAAGTTTGATATCTAGAACATAGCTGTCGGACATTTCTAGGGGGTGGTGTCTGGTTTTGTGGTAGTAAGCTATAGGGTCAAGGAAAAAGTTGAGCACAGTGCATGCTTTCTTCATTCTGACACATATAAAATCCTTCAGATGGTCTTATGATTGTAAATCATTCTGAGACCTTAAGCGTCGATTATTAACTTTGGTTTGAGATGTGGTTTATATTTTAATTGCACCCTCCAAAATAGTCTTCAACTAAGGAACTTTTTGAAGATAATGGAGCTTGTATTATTTATTCCTGTCATGACTTAAGAACATTTTGAAAGCAGTGTGCTAGGCACAGTAGTTAATGGATTTAAAAAGCATTGCACATAGACTCTGCTCTTCAGAGCAAGGATTGGCAAACTATATCCTATCTGATGCCTGCTTTAAAAAATGAAAAAGAATATGTGGTGGAGACCATCTGTGACCATCCAAGCCTAAAATATTTACTATCTGGTCCTTTATAGAAGAAGCTTTCCAGCCTCTGCTTAGGAGTGTACCATTTAGTTTAACAATTTATTCGACTTTAGCCAAAGCTCTGTTACTGTGTAATTTAAGAATATGAGTTTTGACTTGGGTTCACAGCTCAGGTTTCCTCATTGATGAGCTATATGAGCTTGAGCTAGTATCTTAACCTCTTTGAAAGTTATGTTCCCACATTCCTAGCTCAAGGTTGTTGTAAGAATTATTGGGACTGTATTTTTATTGTCTAGGATTAGTGTTACAAAGTTGCTATCCATTGGGTAATGGAGGTTAGTTAAGCAACCGATAAAATGAGTAGCCAGGTTATTGGTAATCTTCCCAGTCATCCCTCAGTTAAACAGTGCAAGTAATACAAATAAGGAAAACTGTTCTGTTTTACATTAAACAAATTATTCGAACATTGTAAATCAACTGTACTTCAGTAAAATATACTTAAAAAGTTGTTCCTCAATCAGCTCTACAAACCTTACCAATTCATTTCAGAAATCAGACAATCAGTGTAGCTCATTCAGTTTTATTCCATCTTTGAAGTAGAGTGTAATATAAATTGTATAGCTGTCTAATCTAGTCCTTTTATGGAAACACTATTTTCTTTTTTTTTTCTTAACATTTATTTATTTACTTTTTTTGGGGGGTTGCATTGGGTCTTCATTCCAGCACGTGGGCTTCTCTCTTGCTGCGGTACGTGGGTTTTCTCTCTCCACTTGTAGTGTGCGGGTTCCAGAGTGTGTGGGCTCTGTAGTTTGTGGCTCGCGGGCTCTCTTGTTGTGGTGGGCAGGCTTAGTTGCCCCGCAGCGTGTGGGATCTTAGTTCCCCGACCAGGGAGCGAACCCACGTCCCCCGCATTGGAAGGTGTATTCTCTACCACTGGACCACCAGGGAAGTCCCGGACACACTGTTTTCTTGTGTTATCCTTTTATGTGCGTGTAGGGAAATGGAAAGTGCTAAGTTTCTTTTTCCTATATTTTTTAGACTAATGATAATAAAGAACACCTGGCAATGATGGAACGTATATTAGGACCCATACCAACACACATGATTCAGAAAACAAGGTATGCTTTTTAAGATTAAAGTCCTTATTGGGTACATGCAGTGGCCTATATTCAAACTATAGAAAACCCATCTTTGTTGTTATTGCTTATTCCAAAGACTGTAGATTTTGAATTCTTTTTCATGAAGTCAAGTTTTTGAAAAGTAATGCAATATTTACTTTGTGATCCAGTAAATAAAGTGGTGTTTTTATACTCAGGTTAACCTTTGCATAAATGTTTTCCTAGGTTGATTTAAAAATAATACATAGAGTAGTAAAAAGAGCTTGATTTTGGAGTCCTATCTAAATTTGAATTCCAGACTGTTGCAAACCACATGTACGTCTTTGGACAAGAATACTATAAGTGGTTTCAAAACATAGCTTCACCGCAGAAGTCATCCAGGGAATTGTTAATGATTTCTAGCCCCATTCCAGATCTAGTGAAATCAGAATTTACAGGAATGGATCTAGGAACCTCTGTTTTTGAAGCTGGCATTGTTTCACATATGGTACAACTTAGGTGGGATACTAAAACTTCAGAGGGTACAAGATTAGGAAAAATACCATATAAGGTATCCGATATAATTATTGCTGAGATTTTTAGAAATTGTATGTTTATGTATATATAGAGAGATGTCTATGGTTCCATCTTTTCCCCCAATCCCCTGTTTGGGGCAGGGTAAGAATGTGGGTTTGGGGTTTCTTTTTTTCTTAAAATTTAATCCAGACTTCTCTTTCCTATAGGAAACAGATGTATTTTCATCATAATCAGCTAGATTGGGAGGAACGTAGTTCTGCTGGTAGATATGTTACGGGACACTGCAAACCATTAAAGGTAAAACAAAAAAAAAACAAAAAAAAACCCTGTTTTAACTACTTTTTATTGTCTTTCTTAAACAAAGTCATTTTCCCCTCAGGAATTTATGCTCTGTCATGATGAAGAACATGAGAAACTGTTTGACCTGATTCAAAGAATGTTAGAATATGATCCAGTGAAAAGAATTACCTTGGATGAAGCATTGCAGCATCCTTTCTTTGACTTATTAAAAAAGAAATAAAATGGAAATCAGTGGTCTTACTATACTTGTCTAGAAGAGATTATTTAAGACTGTGTCAGTCAACTCTAAACATTCTAATATTTTTATAAACCTTAAATTATTTTGTACAGTTAAGTGTAAATGCTGTATGTTTTGTATCAATCGCATAATTATCTTGTTAAGCAAATATGGTCTTGATAATGAATGAAATATAAAAGCTAAAATTAATTTTCCTTTTTTGAGATTAATTACCATTTTTAAAGACCTTTGGAATATCCTTTGTGTCCAGTGATTGATCTTGCCTTTTTGTACATGGAGGTTGACTCTTGGAAGTGATTTTTGTGTTTGGTTTTTTGTTTTTTTTGAGTAAAAGGAAATCTTGACTATTTCATTCTTAAATGAGTATTCTTTATTTACCTCAAACTTTCCTTAACTTTAAAAGATTTTTCTGTAATTGTTGAACAGGTAATAAGTATTATTAACTTTAGGTAGGTAGGTATTAGAAACCAAAACCCATAGGAACTGTTTGCTGTTGGAATTTCATTAAATTGTAAGTATTGTGTTCTGTTTCATTGGTTGATGTCAGTGGTGGTAAGTAGCATTCATGGAAAGACATCCAACTTGTGCATCGTAATAGATTAATAAAACCACATACACACATCGTTTAAGATTAAAGTCTAACTGGAAAGTTAGCTTGGAAAGTCCTGTTTTCCAGTGGTTATTTATGTAGTTAGTCACAAACGTAGAAATAGGAATTCTGATGACTGAGATTTTTGTTTTTAATGCCAAATCTTCAGGAGTCTAGAAATTGTCCAATATCTGTCTCCTTACCATATGAAGTATAAATACTTAAACCTCAGCCTATGAGACTTTATGGTTATTATTAAACAATTTGTATTTATGTTACTGTTTACTGGAAAACAAAAAAAAAGATGATTTGATCGGAGAACACTTGGGAAGAAAACTGCAGAAGTTTCCAGACCCTGATTGGTTAACATAATGAACTTTTTGTTTGTCTGTAGGTATTCTTTTCTGCTTACCTGTTTACACATGAAAAACTAAGTGGTAGGGGCTTCCCTAGTGGCACAGTGGTTGAGAGTCCGCCTGCCGATGCAGGGGACACGGGTTCGTGCGCCGGTCCAGGAAGATCCCACATGCCGCGGAGCGCCTAGGCCTGTGAGCCATGACCTCTGAGCCTGCGCGTCTGAAACCTGTGCTCCGCAACGGGAGAGGCCACAACAGTGAGAGGCCTGTGTACCACAAAAAAACAAAAAACAAACAAACAAACAAAACTACATGGTAAATGTTAATTTAGTAAAAAAAAAACCCAAAACTATTGATCAGTCTGCCAGGTAAAAATATTTTTTGTTGTAGAATTCATGATTGCTTATCCAGATAAAGATTTTTGTTAAAAGTATTCCCATTTCTGAAGTGCATTACCAAAGATTTGAGTTTCATCTGTATTCTGAACATAAGATGCATGTAATTTTTTGGTATGACAAATGGTGATACCAAGTGGGTTTTTCTACATGATCCGCTGGTAGCATTTGCACATAGAGTAAAGCTATGTTCCTGACGTTGACTAGGAATTTAAGAGACTGAAATAAGTTTTGCCATAGAATCACTGCCTAAATTATTCTTAGGCCTCTGATACAGTCCACATATAGTTCAACTATGTTATATGTTATAAGGTTTTTTTTTAAAGGAGCATTTGATGTAAAGAAAAGGTTTTTCCTTAACACAGCAATCTCGTTATAGAGATTAAGAAGTCAGCCATCCTTTATTTTCCTCTCCATTTCCATACTGCTAGAGCCACTGTACTACCGAAGCCTCCTGACCTTTCCCTACAAGTGCTCCAGGTTCCCAAATTAATGTTTACATTCTCCCCCATCAGAAACTCATTCCTTTGGAGTAGCTGATCTCAGGATATAGGAGGAAAGAAAACTATCCACACTCTTTCTTACTAAGAAGGTAATGATCGCTAACCCCTTTCCCTGCTGAAAAGTATTTACAGTCTTCACTAAGGGTATTTGCTAGTTCCCAGGCCCAATTCACGGAAGTTTAGGAATTAAAGTGAAACGTCAGTGAATTAGGTAGGATAGAAGAAAAGTTTAGTGGTGAGGATGGTACCTCTGGTATCATATGAGTGTCTCCTGCTAACCTTCCTTCCCATCTTCTGTGAACTCTCAGGTTCCTACTCTTACTTGCCTTTTTCCTTGTACTTCTGGACTCAATTTCTGAAAGCACCAGGTTTTTATTTGACAGTGTTGGGAGCTTCAGCACTAACAGGAAAGGTTTAGAATGGCCAGTGTATAAATATGGATCGTTTGTAACTGGGTATTTTCCCTCATGATTTGATGTCTCATAGTTTACTATTTCTAGAAATTCCACTGACGTCAAACCTAGTTTTAAAAGTGCAGCTAAATAGGTTATTTCCAGTGTTTGCTGCTACTGCTTATTTGCTCAGGTGTTCTCATCCATGCATTCATCAAAATTTTTGGAGTAGACGAATAAAATTGACTTATGCAGTTGACAGTAGAAAAATACCCAGTGGAGTTTTGTAGTTTGTACAGCTGAAAACTATTCCTCTGAATAATCTTGAAGGGCTTGATGCTAGAGAAATTAGAAATGACTCAGCCACGACTCCTAATAATTGCGGCTGAATTGTGACTTAAACTCAGGTATCCTAGATTCTAGCATTGTGCCTTCTTGTGATAATACACCTTACTGAGTTAAAAACTTCAGTTTGATTCTTGTTCATGGTTCTGTGAAATGGGATGAAATGAATGTAATGGCTAATAGTTTAATTACTTGGATTCCATTTTTCTCACGTTTTTCTTTAGTAGTTGATACATAGCTTCAACCATCAAAATGGTTAAAATGGTATGATAATTTGAAAATATACTCTGTTTTAAGTAGATAGGCAGATAACCTATATTTAAACTATCTTGACATCCTGGAATGAAGAAACACTTTGTCAGTTAGTGGCCTGGCTTTTTAACTCATTTCCAGTTTGAAATTTCTGATTCCCACAAAATTTGGTGCAAGTAAGGTATTTTAAATTTAAACATCCAGGGACTTCCAGGGTGGTGCAGCGGTTAAGAATCCACCTGCCAATGCAGATGACGCAGGTTTGAGCCCCGGTCCGCGAAGATCCCACATGGCGGAAGCACCTAACTTGGTGTGCCACAACTGCTGAGCCTGAGCTCTAGAGCCCGAGAGCCACAACTACTGAGCCCATGTGCTGCAAGTACTGAAGACCGCATGCCTAGAGCCTGTGCTCCTCAAGAGAAGCCACCGCAATGAGAAGCCTGCGCACCGCAACGAAGAGTAGCCCCCACTCACTGCAACTAGAGCAAGCCCACACACAGCAATGAAGACCCAACACAGACAAAAAGAAATAAGTTTTAAAAAATTTGTAAATTTGAACATCTAGTACTTCGTTTAACAAGCTGCATTTTCTGGGAATTCCCTAGTGGTCCAGTGGTTAGGACTCTGCTTCCACTGCAGGGGGCACTGGTTCAATCACTGGTCAGGGAACTAAGATCCCACATGCCAAGCAGCCAACAACAAAAAAAGGCAACCTTTTCAAATAGAACAGAAGAATTCATGAGTCATTAACAGTATTAATAGCGTCAGTAATTGTTGGCTTAGTAGATTGCACGTTTGCAAATAAATAGGTAGAAACAATTTTAATTCTTAAAAGAGTTGATCCAATTAGTTGGTTAATTGGTTTTATTTTTTCCATATTTTCATAGAGGGAAGGTAAAGTTTTAAGTCAGGTTGGCTTTACAACTCCTTGGCCAGTCTAGCTTTTGCGGACAGTTTTATGTTAGTGATTTTTAAAAATAACATGCAAAAGTTGAATAATGAACCTCTAAATATATATAGCCCAGCTTAAAAAATCAAAAGCATTTTGCAAATTTTGTTTCATCAGTTCCCCAACTTATTTTCCTGTTGCATTTAAGTACAAATGTCAGATACCATTTCATCCATATTTCTGTACTGTATATCTTTTACCATGAGTTTCTAATGCGAGTATCACACCTAACAAAATAATTCCTTATCTGGTAGGGTCTATAAAGTTTCATGATTGTCTAAAGAGTTATTTTAAGTTAGTTTGAATCAGTACCGAGTCAGGGTCCACACATAGCTAATTTGTCTCAGATCTCTTAATCACTATGTGCCTTTTCCTCCTCTTTTTATTTCTTTGCTAATTGAAACTTGGTCATTTGTCTTTAGAGAGTTTCCCATATTCAATATTTCATTGGAGTGGTGTCCTTTCCTCTAGTCCCCACTTATCCTGTAAACTGATAGTTAGTGAAGTTTTTTTTATAGTATTCCTTCTGATAAATACAGAAGGGATGTTAGAAATACACTGTGTTGCTACTCTTTATGAAATACTATATTTGGGCACCAATCATCAGTGGATGCTAAAACCATGAGGGGAAAACTGATGGAGAACTTTAAAATGAAGGGATCAGGCTGAACCTCAGGTTGGCAACCAGATAGATGTGTTGATATGCGTCTGAGGTGATGCAATAGGAAATACACAGCACCTGTGGGGTATCACTGCCTTTAAAACAAAAACATTGAATTTGGATCTAGTCAAGCCTGTAGATTGAAATTGAAATATAAAGAAGCATCCCGACCCTTTTTGTTCATTTCTTACCTGTCTGTTAATTCTTTGGGGTAGCAGTTCAATGAATTAAAAGAGCTCAGACTTCTTACTAGCATGGTTTCCACTTTAGTCCTAGGTCTTCTCTGTGTTTGGAGGAGTAAGTTACTTTAAAGTAACTGTACTTCCTTACTTGGAATTACTGAGGGATAATATCTGTTATCTAATAGCCAATGCAGGGGACACAGTTTCAATCCCTGGTCCGGGAATATCCCACATGCCACGGAGCAACTAAGCCCGTGCGCCACAACTACTAAGCCCACACACTGCAAATACTGAAGCCCATGCACCTAGAGCCCGTGCTCTGCAACAAGAGAAGCCACAACAGTGAGAAGACCGTGCACCACAACTAGAGAAAGCCCGCACTCAGCAACAAAGACCCAACACAGCCAAAAATTTATTTTTTTTTAATCTAGCAGATTACCTGGCTTTTAGTTGACCCACTAGTAAATAGCAGTTATGTACTTTGTTTTCTATAAATGCTTTAACCCCTAGTAAATAGCAGTTACTTTGCTTTCTATAAATGCTTTAACCCAGGTGACTTCATGTTTTTTAAATTTTCCCAGTAATGTTGGTTGTTCCTCTTTAGGGCACCAGGAATTACAAAACTATCAAGAATTCTACTTTTTTTTTTTTTTTTTTTTTTTTTTTTGCGGTACGTGGGACTCTCACTGTTGTGGCCTTTCCCGTTGCAGAGCACAGGCTCTGGACGCACAGGCTCAGTGGCCATGGCTCACGGGACTAGCTGCTCCACGGCATGTGGCATCTTCCTGGACTGGGGCACAAACCCGCGTCCCGTGCATCGACAGGCAGACTCTCAACTACTGCACCACCAGGGAAGCCCAAGAATTCTAGTTTTGACTCCCTATCATAGCAGTTTTTATTGTGACATTTCACTGAAACTGGAAGGGGGAATAGAATTTTCAAAGAATTTTCAAAGAATTTTTCCTTTTTTAACCAATCAAGAATGGTCAACTATTCAGATATATTTTCTTATATTCACTCCTTTCCTGGTTTTAGTTTGTTTTTAAACGTTGCAATTCTGGGGAGAAGTTATATATAATTAAAAGACTTTAGCATAGATTTAATTGTAAAGGGACAATTTGTGGTCCCTTTGGGATATTTAATCCTAAATCCTAAATATCCCAAAGGAGCAGACACCTCATAGGTCTAGTTCTTTAGATACTATCAACAGCAGTTACATGTAATGAGATTAAAGATTAATTGTAGATTTGGAGGAGTTCCCATGCACCCCCTCCTCCCAGTGACTTAAAATGTTTCCCATTACAAATATAAATGAAAATTAAGGTTTTTTTAACTTAAAAAAAAAAAACAGTGCTCCTTTTTTTTATCATGAGCTTTGAATTTTATTTTTATTGAAGTATTAGTTTCAGGTATACAGCAAAGTGATTCAGTAATATATATACATATATATGTGTGTATATATATATATATTCCTTTTCAGATTCTTTTCCATTATAGGTTACTACAAGATATTGAATATAGTTCGCAGTGCTATACAGTAGGTCTTTGTCATTTATTTTATATATAGTAGTGTGTATCTGTTAATCCCAAACTCCTAATTTATCCCTACCCCACTTCCCCTTTGGTAACCATTTATTTTCTATGTCTGTGAGTCTATTTCTGTTTTGTACATAAGTTCATTTGTATCATCTTTTTAGATTCCACATATAAGTGATATCAAGATATTTTTCTTTGACTTATTCACTGAGTATGATAACCTCTAGGTCCATCCATGTTGCTGCAAATGCCATTTTTCATTCCTTTTTCATGGCTGAGTAATATTCTAGTGTGTGTGTGTGTGTGTGTGTGTGTGTGTATCCACTCATCTGTCGATGGACACTTTGGTTGCTTCCATGTCTTGGCTATTGTAAACAGTGATGCTATGAACATTGGGGTGCATGTATCCTTTCCAATTAGAATTCATTTTCATCTTTTCTGGGTATATGCCCAGGAGTGGGATTGCTGGATCATATGGTAGTTCTAGTTTAGTTTTTTGAGAAACCTCCATGCTGATTTCCATAGTGGTTGCACCAAATTATGTTCCCACCAACAGTGTAGAAGTGTTCCCTTTTCTCCACACCCTCTCCAGCATTTATTTTTTGTAAACTTTTTGATGATGGCAATTCTGACTGGTGGAGGTGATACCTCAGTAGTTTGGATTTGCGTTTCTCTAATAATTAGCAATGCTGAGCATCTTTTTGTGTGCCTGTTGGCCATCTGGATGTCTTCTTTGGAGAAATGTCTATGTAGGTCCATTTTTTGATTGGGTAGTTGGGTTTTTTGTTATTGAGTTGTACGAGCTGTTTGTATATTTTGAAAATTAAGCCCTTGTTGGTCACATCATTTGCAAATATTTTCTCCTAGTCCATAGGTTGTAGTTTTGTTTTGTTTATGGTTTCCTTTGCTGTGCAAAAGCTTATAAGTTTGATTAGGTCCCATTTGTTTATTTTTGCTTTTATTTCTTTTGCCTTGGGAGGCTGTCCTAAGAAAACATTGCTATGATTTATGTCAGAGAATGTTTTGCCTATGTTCTCTTGTAGGAGTTTTATGGTGTCATGTCTTATATTTAAGTCTTTAAGCTATTTTGAGTTTATTTTTTTGTATAGTGTGAGGGAGTGTTCTAACTTCATTGATTTACATGCAGCTGACTGTCTAGCTTTCCCAACACCACTTGCTGAAGAGACTGCCTTTTCTCCATTGTATATTCTTGCCTGCTTTGTCGAAGATTAATTGACCATAAGTGGGTGGGTTTATTTCTGGGCTCTGTATTCTGTTCCATTGATCCATGTCTTGTTTTGTGCCCATACCACACTGTTTGGATTACTGTAGCTTTTGTAGTATTGTCTGAATTCTGGGAGGGTTATGCCTCCAGCTTTGTTCTTTTTCCTCAGGATTGCTTTGGCAAATCTGGGTCTTTTGTGGTTCTGTATAAATTGTAGGATTATTTATTCTAATTCTGTGAAAAATGTCATGGGTAATTTGACAGGGCTCGCATTAAATCTGTAGATTGGTTTGGGTAGTATGGACATTTGAACAATATTAATTCTTCCACTTTGAGAACATGGGATATCTTTCCATTTCTTTGAGTCATCTTCAGTTTCTTTTATCAAAGTTTCACAGTTCTCAGCAAATACGTTTTTCACCTCCTTGGTCAGTTTTATTCCTAGGTTTTTTGTTTTTTGTTTTTGATGTGATTATAAAATGAATTGGTTTTTTACTTACTCTTTCTGATATGTCATTATTACTGTAAAGAAGTGCAACAGGTTTCTGTATGTTAATCTTATATCCTGCTACCTTGCTGAATTCATTTATCAGTTCTAATAGCATTTGTGTGGAGTCTTTATGGTTTTCTATATAGAGTATCATTGTCATCTGCATATAATGACAGTTTTCCCTCTTCCCTTCCAATTTAGATACCTTTTTAAAAAGAACCCAGTGCTTTTAAACACTGCTGGATTTACTCTTTTTTTTTTTTTGTGGTATGCGGGCCTCTCACTGTTGTGGCCTCTCCCGTTGCGGAGCACAGGCTCCGGACACGCAGTCCCAGCGGCCATGGCTCATGGGCCCAGCCGCTCCGCGGCATATGGGATCCTCCCAGACCGGGGCACGAACCCGCATCCCCTGCATCGGCAGGCGGACTCTCAACCACTGCGCCACCAGGGAGGCCCTGGATTTACTCTTAACTAAAGGCAACATGGGTAGGTACAGTTTTGAGAATGATTGATAATAACCAGCCTAAATGATTAGAGCATGTCATTAATAGAGGAGTTTAATTTTTAAAGATCTTGCTATTATTTTTTTAATATTTTCCCCATTATTTTTAGGAACATTTAAGTTATGTTGTGTGTCCTCACAATAATTGCACACGTGAGAACAATATGACTTGTGTGACAATGCTTGCCTGCAGAGTCAGATTGAATTTAGACCCTGGGATTCCCTGTATAGGTAGACAAATTAGGTATTCTCTGTAGTCTCATCTATGAGTTGAAATACTAATACCTAACTTCCCAAGAGTGGTTGTGAGGATTAAATAAGGGAATTTATATAAAGTAGCTGTTATTTTCACCATTTCTTGATGTATACCCTATATTCTTGATTTATACAGTATTCTATAGTCTATAAATGATTTTCCTATCCTTTTGGTTTTAGTCCTGTAGGAACCATATGAAATGAGCACAAATAGATACTATTTCCATTTGTATGTTACCATGGTACATCTTTTTTCCATCCATTTATTTATTTATTTATCTATGAAGTGTTTTATGTAGGAAGTATATATTTGGGTCTTGCATTTTTATCTAATCTGACAATCTTTTTTTAAAAACATCTTTATTGGAGTATAATTGCTTTACAATGGTGTGTTAGTTTCTGCTGTATAACAAAGTGAATCAGTTATACATATACATACATCCCCATATCTCTTCCCTCTTGCATCTCCCTCCCTCCCATCCTCCCTATCCCAGCCCTCTAGGTGGTCACAAAGCACTGATCTGATCTCCCTGTGCTATGTGGCTGCTTCCCACTAGCTATCTATTTTACATTTTGTAGTGTATATATGTCCATGCCACTCTCTCACTCTGTCCCAGCTTACCCTTCCCCCTCCCCATATCCTCAAGTCCATTCTCTAGTAGGTCTGCATCTTTATTCCCATCTTGCCCATAGGTTCTTCATGACCATTTTTTATTTTTTTTTAGATTCCATATATATGTGTTAGCATATGGTATTTGTTTTCTCCTTCTGACTTACTTCACTCTGTATGACAGACTCTAGGTCCATCCACCTCACTACAAATAACTCAATGTCATTTCTTTTTATGGCTAAGTAATATTCCATTGTATATATGTGCCACAATCTTTGCCTGCTAGTTGTGTTTAGACCATTTATATTTAATGGGATTTTTGATATTTGGGGGTTTAGATTACCATCTTCCTATTTTTTTTATTTTTCCCATTTCTTCCCATTTTCCTTTTTCTGCTTTATTTTGAACTGAGTATTTTTCATAATTCTACTTTATTAGCTGGTTTATTAGCTAAACCGTGTGTATGTGTGTGTGTGTGTGTGTGTGTGTGTGTGTGTGTTTAGCATGTGCTTTAGAGTTTGTAGTATACATCCTTATCACAGTATGCTTGTAATTGACATTATACTATGTCACATACAGTAAAAGAATCTTGTAACAGTACACTACCATTTTCCCCTCCTGGGCTTTATACCATTTTGCCATACATTTTACTTAGCCATATGTTAAAACCCTGCAATACATTGTTATTTTTGCCTTAAGCCATCTATTATCTTTTAAAGAGATAATACATGTTCTTTTTTTTCTTTTTTTTCAAGCTTTTTCCTTCTGTTTCATTTTAGATAGTTTCTACTGCTATATTTTCCTTTTCTAAAATATATATATTTATTTATTTGGCAGTGTTGGATCTCCATTGCTGTGCACGGGCTTTCTCCATTTGCCATGAGCGGGGGTTACTCTTCGTTGCAGTGTGCGGGCTTCTCATTGCGGTGGCTTCTCTTGTTGCAGAGCATGGGCTCTAGGTGCACGGGCTTCAGTAGTTGTGGCTCATGGGCTCTAGAGCGCAGGCTCAGGAGTTGTGATGCACGGGTTTAGTTGCTCCATGGCATGTGGGATCTTCCCGGACTAGGGCTTGAACCTGTGTCGCCCGCATTGGCAGGTGGATTCTTAGTCACTGAGTCACCAGGGAAGTCCCATCTACTGCAACTATGTTAATCTCCTGCCGTGTCTAACCTACCTTTAATCCCATAGAGTTTAATTTTCATCTCAACATTGTCATTTTAGCCTCTAGATTAGACTTTTAACAAAATCTTTTGTCTCTACTTAACATGTTCAGTCTCTCCTCTTAGTTCCTTGAACATATAGAATACAGGTATAACCTTTAATATCCTTATCTGCTAATGCTATCATCTCTTTGATTTCTGAGGTGGTTTTGATTGATTGCTTTTTCTCCTATCATGGGTCATATTTTCTTGCTGTTTTGTGTGCCTGGTAATTTTGGCTTTTTGTTTTACCTTGTTGGTTATTGGGTATTTTTATATTCACTTGAGCTTTATTATGGAACATGATTAAATTACTTGAATCATTTTGATCTTTTCAGGTTTGGGGTTTAAGCTTTATTAGGCAGGATGAGAGCAGCATTTAGTCTAGGGCTAGTTTATGCCCACTGTTGATGCAAAATCTTTTGAGTACTCTACCCAATGCCCTCTGAATTAGAAGGTTTTCCATGCTGGCTGGTGGGAAGAAGAGCTCTCCCTGGCCTGTGGGCTGTGGGGATTGCTTCCTCTCTAATTAGAGTCTCATCCTTTTGAGTGGTTCTGTCCTGGCCCCAGTAGTTTCCTCACAAATGTGATGATCTCAGGCGGAGAGTTCTCTTTCTGTGTGCAGCTCTGCTCTCCAGTCCTCTACCCTGCAAATTCTAACTGCCTCAGCTTCTTTGGACTTGCAGCTCCTTCACCTTAGGGTGGCTCTGCCTGGGTCCCCCTTCCTGCACTGTGGCCTGAAAACATCTCTCCATAGAGTAAGGTGGGACAATCCTTGGGCTTACTTCATTTTTCCACCATCTCCCAAGGGTCACTGTCCCTCGTTGCCTGATGTCCAGTATCTTGAAAACTGCCGTTTCATATAGTTTGTTTAGTTTTCTAGTTTCAGATAGAGTAAGTCTAGTCCCTGTTGGTATATCCATTTTGCAAACTAGAAAACTGGGGGTCTGAAATAGTAAGTAGCTGTGAGCTATTAGTGGAACCACAACTGGAATCTAGGCATTATACATCAATACCTGATGCTTTTTCCACAATATCATACTGCCTTTTCTAAGTAACAATTTCCTCATGGAATTGAAACTTATCCTTTTAAGACTTAAAGCTTAGTTTGAACCATTTTTGTTGGAAATTTAAAAAAAAATATTTAAGTACCCCTGCCTTCTTAAACAGAGCATTTTGAATATATCTGAACCTCTTCATTATCAACATTATTTATAATCTTATACAGTGGTTATCAACCCTATCTGACCCAAGTAATCCCTTTTGAATAAGATATTTTATAATGCCCTTTTATTCTGAAGAGTCTGAGCCCTTGAGAAACATCAGGCTGGGTTTCTGCACTTGCTATTTACAGTTAGGATGGGCAAAGGAGTGCCAGACGGTGCCTGGCATATTCCTCCCTGTCCCCACTGTATAAAAGCAGCCTCCTCTCCCTACTGTTGAGGGTCAGGTACTCCTGCCAAAATGGTGACTCTTAGACTTCAGGTCCCTGGACACAGAGTTCAAAGTGCCCTGGGGGACAGCCATAGCTTGTAGTTGAATGGATCCCTGCTGTGTGCCCTTGCAAGTGTAACACTCTTGAGAAGTAGGACCTCCAATCCTGCAGGGCCCAGCTTTGTGAGGACGGCAAGCACAAAATCCCCCAGTGAGTCACGGGACGTGATGGTGAGTGGAGCTACTCTTGCTTCTACCCGTTGGTTCCTGGACCCATGCATTATTGGAAAAAAAGGGTCATGTAGAGGTCCCTCTTTTCTTTCTTTTTTTTTTTTTGTGGTACACGGGTCTCTCACTGCTTTGGCCTCTCCCATTGCGGAGCACAGGCTCCGGACATGCAGGCTCAGCAGCCATTGCTCAGGGGCCCAGCCACTCTGCGGCATGTGGGATCTTCCCAGAGCGGGGCACGAACCCATGTCCCCTGCATCGGCAGGCAGACTCTCAACCACTGCACCACGAGGGAAGCCCGAGGTCCCTCATTTAATGAGTATTCCACATCCTGAAAGATGGCACTGCAGTCTTTTAGCATATTGTCTCTGAATACTCTGAGTTGGTGCTTCACCTGTGCCTTCAAAAGGCAGTTCCAGTGTTCTGTGAGGCTGGCTGCTTCTGGCTGGTGCAGGATGTAATACAACCAGTGGATTCCATGGTCATGGGCTCACTCCCCCTCTTCCTCTGCTGTAAAGTGGGTTCCCTGGTCAGATGCTCTGTTATATAGGACTCCACACCTGTGGAATGGGGAATCTGTATGGATAGTGGTGCTGCCTGAGGCTCTGCAAACAGGGAAGACAAGCCCATACCTAGTATAGCTATCCACCCCTGTGAGGGACAAAGTGCCGGCCCTTCTGGGATGAAGGGAGTCCAAAGTAGTTGATTTGCCACCAAGTAGCCAGTTGGTCTCCCTGAGGACTAGTGCCTATCGCTGACAGGTTAGCCATTTCAGAGGCAGCAGTAGCTAGATTGACCCTGGTAATCTATATACATGTTAGGGAATGCAGTGGATTCCTGCCCACCTCCCAGATCTGCTCTCCACCACTCTGACTCAGCTCTCTGCCCTTAGGAGGCTGACCTCTTTGCATTGCATCATCTGGGCTCCCTTGCCCTGTAGGTTTGGTCAGTGGGAGGCCCAGCAGTTCAGAGAGTAAGAGGAGAGAGAGATTATCCCCCAGCTCCTTACCTTCCAAGCCATGGTTTTGCAGAGGTGGTATCCCTTGACCAAAGGCCACAGCTCCTGTTGAGCTGACCTTTGTTGAGCTCCGAGCATTCACAGGGTTCCCACACAGTTCGTTCTTCTCCCCCCTGTAGCTAGAGATGATAGTGGCCTCCCACTGTTTATACTCCAGAGTGCTTCTTCAACATCCCCTGTTGACTTCCCTTTATCTGCCCCACCATGTAGACAGTCTCTACAATCAGACTGTCTTCAGTCTGAGGATGCCATCTGTTCCTTCCAGGACCCCAGCTTACAAAACAGAGTATTTTCTGCCTTGTCTTTTAAATTAAGCTGTAGACAGTAAACATATTTTCGCCTTTCCTTAATTCACTTGACAAATATTTGCCAGATCCTGTACTGCTCTTTGAGAAAACAGGGGTGAACAAGACAAATGGATAACTTTGTCTTGTTAATAAAAAGGTAGCTTCAAACAGTGATAAATGATCTTCCTGAGTAATCCTTCTGAGGACTGCGAGTGAAGCCTCCTTAGATTGGACAGTCTGGGTAGGTCTTTTGGAGATAGTGAGGTTTAAGGACCTGAGGACCTTGACCTGAAGGAGGAGCTTGCTCAAAGATCTGAGAGCAGGATATTCCAGATAGTGAGGCTGTAGGCAAGGGCAGAGGCCAAAGAGACCAAGGAGCTTGGCTTGTTTAATACACAGAAGCTTCTGGAATATGGTGAACAATACTTTACAGGTGATGGGCAATTTGCCTATGTGTTTGTAGCAAGAATGATGTGCCCACTTGTAACATGGTGTTGGCCTCTTTTCAAAGAAGACAATCCAGTTTGCTGAGCAAGTACTTTTCAGACAATTTATTGGGCATACGCTAGATCTTAGCAAGACCTATCTCTGTATAACCGCTTAACTGTGACCCCAAGTTACCTAAGGTCACAGCTACAAAGTTGCAGAGGTGAGATGCCAACCATTTGTTTTATTCCAATCTTGGAGGTAACTTTCCCCTCCAAATTCAGGAGTTAAGGAGGAATATGTCAGCTGAAGGTCCTCAACCGCGTTCAGAGATAAGTAATCTATCCAAAGACGCTAATAAATCCAAAGATACCCAGAGAGTGGGAAGATATAACAGGTCTTGTTTTCAAAAACGGCTGTGGATTTGCCCAAATTACAAAGGTCCAAGCAAGTCTGTTGTTTTTATTTGATTATTACTGGAGTTAGTGGGAGAGTTATGTGGGACCCATTTTAGGATACAATATGCCTGGTAGGAATCTGAGCCAGCAGAGAATGTGCTTGACTTCCAGCCTTGCCCCCCTTTCTTGAAAAAGACTGTTCCGGCCATTTGATTCTCATTCAGGCTTTCCTACTTTACCCCTGGGGTGTACATTTGCATCAGAATCGCAGTATAGGTTAAATGTGGTGCATACTAGATGATTATTTTTGGCCAAGTTGTGTTTCCACTACAGAATTAAGCCATCCGCTCATCAAAAGTTGGAGTTCTTTTCCCCTATCTTTTGCATTTGTTAAAGCCTAAATTTTCTCAAATGAAAGACTTCTCTAGGTCAGGAACAAGGTCTTTCAATTTGTTTCCAGCACCGCATGTCTGGCACATAATAAATGGTGAGAGTATTAAATATTCTAAGAGGCATCCTTCCACTGGGCTCAATCCCGACCCTGACTGCATCTGTAAGGATGAATGCACAAGAGGTCGCTTTCCACCACCAAGCGGCGCTAGGGCACCATCTAGAAAGGATTCACTAAGTTTTCCACAGGGTTTGAAGTTTCGTACTTCAAAACTTGTGACACTTCAAAGTGTCAGGTTAATTCACAAGTCGAGGGGAATTTTCCCAACAAATGAATGATGCCGCAGCCAGGGGTAGGCTGCAGAAGGCGCTCTGAGTCTCTGGGTGCACCACAGACCTCTTGGGATCGCAGCTGGAACTCGGGCTGCGGAGTCGCAGAGGTGCATGCACGGGAGTGGGTGCAGCCCGGCGTCCAGGTGAGGGCGGAGGTGCGTGCTGCGCGCGGGGTCAGCCAGGTACGCGCTGTGGGGCTCCGAGGAGCCAGCTCCGTTTCCGCCCCCGCCCCCTCGCCACGCAGTTCTGGCCTGGCCGCTCCTCGCCTGGGTGGGTCCCGGCCCCTCTTCTGGCAGGGTCTATTTGCATAGAGGAAACTGCCCAAAGTGGCCGCTGTGGAGGAGCTGGCGGCAGGGAAGGGGGCGTGCGCCGCGGTCCGCTGCTGCCTGGAGGCCAAGCCCCGTGCCGGGCCGAACTCGTTCCTCGGGCTCTCCAGCACGCTCAGCCAGCGACCCCGGCTCTGTGCACCGTCCTCTCTGAGAGTCCACCCGCGATGAGCTCACCATGAGTCCAGGCCAGGGCGCCGGCGGCGACGCGCGGAAGGGCTGCCGGACGGGCGGCGGCGGTGCGCAGCTCCCCGCGACAGCAGCCGGGGCCTGGGCGGTGAGCGCGTTGTGCTTGCCGCTCTCCGCCGGCTCAACGGTCGCCTGCCTGCTGCTGGGCGTCCAGGCCGCCACGCTGCAGGGCCGGGTGGCGGCGCTCGAGGAAGAGCGGGAGCTGCTGTGGCGCGTGGGGTCGCCGGACACCCTGGTCGCCTGGGCCGAGCCGCAACTGGAGCACCTGCTGCGCGAGGTAAGTCGCTGAGCATGGGGCTGGGATTGTCCGTGCACCGGGAGCTGTCGCGGTGCGGAGCGGCCGCCGGCCAGCCGTGAGCGCCTGAGTCCGTCCGAGCAGCCTGCGCGGGGTCGGGGGTGGGGTGGGGTGGGGAGGGAGGCTGGGGTGCTGGCGGCCGAGGGGTCCTGCTGTCCCTGCTCCAGCCTCAGGGTCGGCCTACGTGAAAAACAACCTAGAAGGGCTGTTTCGGGGACGAGCAGGGGGAGGAAGAGGAAAGACTGCGGGCTTTGAAATAACAGATCTGGGGGCGAGTCTCCACAGGTGTGTGCACTCGGACCGGTGGCTTCCCGCCAGCATTAAGGGCCTGCCTTCCTACCTGTGCCGGGATAATGAAGAAGCTCTTGCGGGAAGTGTGTGGTGACTTCTGTCACTGGTAGCAGCTATAGTTCCCAACGCTGATATACCTGCAGAGGTGTGGGGCCCCCAGCAGACCGGAGGTTTCCTGGTGGCAGGAAACCTCAGTCAGAACCTGGCCGGGGCCCTTGGAGGCACATGGTCAATCCAACCTGCCCTGTCCAGCCTACGGCCCCTCAGGAAATTGTTTCAGAACAGCTCCATCTTGGAGATGCTGTGCTGTGCTTGGGGTTGCTTGGGCTCAGCGCTCACCCAGGGCAACCCAGACCTGAGGGGGTGCCAACATCAGCTTGGCAGGGTGAGGGGAATCAAAAACAGTCCGGGCCAAAAAATACAGACTCTGGATTCGGTCGACGCCACCTAGGCGATGCCACCTGGGCATTGTGGACCCAGCAGATGCTGAGTTTCCTTGCTGGAAGCATCATATGAGACTCTCGGACACTTCTGTTAAGGTTGCTGCTATGTGTCTTCAAAGCAGGAGCCACATTTGGGACTTCAAATCTCTCACCCATCATGCTGATCAAAACCTCCAGCAGGGCACCTCCCCATAGAACAGTGGTGGTAGACTGGCCAGAGTGCCCCTGTTTGTGCTGGCCTCCCTTGCCTGAGCCATCCTCTTCTTCCTAGGAAAGGCAGCTACCCCAAGGTGGCAAGCATACTCCCCAAAGGGGCATCCTCAACTGTAGTATGAATAGCACCACAGCGTTTCAAGGTAGAGGAGAGGATGGGCAGGGCTGTTACTACCATTTCCCCTGAGCTGTGCCCAGCTGTGATCTTTATTACTGTAGCTGTGTATCCATTTTTGAGTTAATTTGGATTCTTTAAGGTGAATGGGAGAAGACTGTACCATGCCTTTGTGTTCACCATACCTATTTCTTAGTCACTTTAATTGAAGCCAGTATCACATCTCTTCTAATTTGGTTTTGGGCAAAATTGCTGCTTCATGAAATGATTTCCTATGTTCCTCTTGAAAGTGCCTGCAGACTTTAGAAATCTCTCTGGAGCCCTGCTGGCAACTCCTGGTGATGTTTTCATAATTGCAGCCCATTACCTTTAGGCAAGTCCTTAGAGACAAGGATGTTGAATTGATTTATGGAGGGCCAGTAAATTTTCTCCCTGTTAGTGATATAACTGAGGCTGTTCTTTCGAATGCGGGGCCCCTTTTACTTAATAAAAAATAAACTGCAAGCTTTGATTGAGTAAATCAGAAATCCCAGTAAAACCTTTTAGAAGGAACTTGCAAATTGTGTCCATTAATAGGGAGGGGAGTCCTGGGAAAGCAGCCACTGCTGAGATTTTCAAGTCCTGAACTATGCAGATCATAGGAGGCTTCATCCTGCTTCCAAGGAGTTATTGGGCAGAGTATTCCCCCTCTCCCTCTCTGCTTCTCTCTCTCTCTCTCTCTCTCTCTCTCTCTCTCTCTCTCTCTCCAAACCACTCTCCCCCCGTGCCCCCCACACTTCTTTCCTCTTCATTAGTAAGGTGAAGGGAAAATTTGAAATCCTGGGATTTCCACTTGAAATTCGCTATACCATTCTGCAGGCTGTACCATTAGCATAGGACACATCTTAACACTTCGTGCTACTAGCTAACCAAAGTTGGTGTGGAGGAGTCTCTACTTGGAGCATCTGAGATGCCACACTATGAATGCAGTTGGGGTTCAGCTTCTGGCTGTTTGAGTGTCCCTCTGAAAAGGCATCTCTTTCCCAGGGCACCAATCTGTTCCTGCTCCTAGCCATTCTTCTTACAAATGTCACTGGATGGGAAATGTGCATGGCCTGGCCAGTGATCCTGAGAGTCCCTGGCTGAGATGAGGGGACTCATGGGAGGTGCATAGTGGGAGTTGGTAATTGGGTTTAAATAGATGTGAAGATAATTTAGGAAAACTCTTCGATATGAAGGACAAATAAATAATGAACTGAAAATCTCTTAAAGAAAGAACCTTTGTACTTGAACATGTTTTTCAGTTCTAATTTGTTCTCAGTGAAGCATCCTTTCAGCCTGTGCTGAAGTAGTTGTGTATGTGAGGATGCCTGCAGCTTGTCCTTTTACCAACAAGCTTGTTTTCAGAGAATAGAAATCCTTACCAACCATACACAACTTTAATGTCAGAAAAAAATAAGGAAACAATAAGCCAACAGAAGCCACTGTTACTATGGGACCCACTGTCTTTGTTCCCTTGGGAACAGAACTGTGAAATAACTTCTTTGGGACTGGTTGATGTGCCTGATAATGTAGATATAGAAGCTACAAAAAAGGGATATTCATGATAACTCATCATTATTAAAGACCCTTCCCATGGTACAAAATAAAGAAATGGTTTTCAGAAAATAAAGCAAGATTTTTGAGCAAGAGTCATTAACAATAGTATCTTCAGTACGACCCAAAAATATAAATGCAAAACAAGCATATGATATTATGCTTTTAAAGTGCCTTAAAGAGCTTGCCTCGGTAATCAACCCCCCCATTAGTTATACCTATAGTTACAGTATTACAAAAGCTTAAATTTTAGAGTATATAAAATAGCTGCTATACTACAGCAAAAATTTTAATGCAAGAATTAAAGAAATATTTAGTTGTATTCAGAGGAAACTATTTTCAGCTTGTTGGCTGTTAGTCTTCCATTCTCCAGACCAATCAGTTTGAAAACAAGAAAAACCCAGAGACTCAGGGTAAAATTCAAGTCCTTTCCTTCCCTACCATCAACTATATATATTGGTTAAGTTACCATAAAACCCAGAATCAAATGTAGCTTTTTTTGGCCTCTGTGGCAGCTTTTCACTTATCAGGACTGCTCTAAGGTGTATGCTTTAATAAAAATGCCAATTTTTGAATCCCATGGCACAACTGGAGATGGAGTATAAATCAGAGCTACATTTGTTTCCTTGACATTTCCTGGCTCCCAAACCAAAGAAGTTTATAGTTACTTCCTGGCATGCTCACTTTATCTCTCCACTCTTTTTTTTTTTTCTTGTTTTATTTGGCAGAAGTTTAGGAGAGCTTTATAATAATAGCAGCATGTTTCGAATGAGCCAACTGTTGGGACATTCCTTTCACAGATATATTTTGGAATTGTTGAATTGGACTTTTACACATTAGCTTTGAAGATTTGCAACATCGCTCCTGAAGTTCGGGGATCTGAAAGCTGAATGAATTTATACCAGCAGGCAGAGAGGGGTAGATGATAAATGGGGTTTCAGTCCCACTATTTACTAGTCCTGGCATCTAACCTCTTCAACTTCCTGAGCTCCTGCTTCCTCTTCCCTAATACGATGGTCGCAACTACCTGTGTACTGATGAGCAAATAAGATAATGTAGAGGAAAGTGGTGGTCAGTAAGTCTTTGATGGTCAGTACCAAAATCCCCAAGTGTGATTCCTTAAACAGTATAGTCATTGAATTATCTTGCATAACCTGAGAATCCTGGAAGTCAGCCTGCAGATCCTGGGTTAGTTCAATGACTGGGCCATGACTGGGTGCCAGGTCATTCTCTGCCATTTTCTGAAATTTCCATATGGCTACACAGTGCTAGTACAGAGTTTGAGGATTTATTAGGTACCTGTCCTAATCTTAGTTTCAGATAATCAGGAAACAGAGCACTTATAGTTCACCTATTAAGAGGTAAGAAAGAAGCATTGGAAAGGTCAGCAATTTTCTGGAATGAAATTCAGGAAATGAAAAAGATACAGAGCCCTAAGAGTGACCTAAATTTCAGAGGAGAACAGCTGTAACAAACCCTCACTGTCATCCTACTGGAGAGCTAGTCAGCATGCACACATTACACCAGCCCCCATCCCACCCTCACCACTTAACAGAGCAAATTTATTCACACTGTCTGTATCATCAACAATGATCTAGTCAGCCATTGCTTCTCTGGAGAAATAATGATATAATAAGCAGTGGGTGGAAAATTTGGTAAGAACTGTGGTAATTGTAGTATTCATAACAGAAGATGGTTCCCATTGCTTCTACCAACAGGTAGAGACCATTTGAACCATCCTTCCAGCCATCATTTTAATTCTAATTTCCTTACCCTCCCTACGAATCCTCTACATGATAGATGAAATTAATAACTCTTCCAGGAAGCTATACTGGAAGTAACTTTATTTCCACTCCTGATTCATCACAAAAGTTCTGGTTCCTTGTGATCAATTTCTCAACTGCACCATTCCACTATATATTTTTTTTCATTTCTAAAACTTTTGCTACATGTTATTATAAAAGATACTTTTATAATTACTTATAGATATCTCCAATGATTATTAATTCATTGTGAATACAAAGGTTACTAAGGTTATTAACTTTAAAAGACATTTGTCCCCACTATAACTAATTTTATCAATTACTTTTGGCTGACTGAAAATGAAATTACATTCTGGTATCTATAGCTACATGCTGATTTATTTTTCTGACTACAAGTTACTCTCAGTATATTCACGGGATCTCATTTATTTTTTCATTTCCTTTCCAGTTATCCATAAGTGAACTGTCATTTTGTAATATCAGAAATCTATTTAGTATTTGGTCACCATGAGAAATGTATGCAACATATATATATATATATATATATATATACACATACACACACACACACATATAATAACTAACATGTATCAGGACTTTATTCTTCCTCTTCATCTTATAGCCCAAATAATAAATAGTCCACTAAGATCTCTCCAATTCTCACACAATGTTGTCGTCCTTCATTCCCAAATCATAGTTATTGGTTGAATGACTCAATCCCAGAAGGAAAGAGAGCTTTAGCTGCAACATCAGTTGGTAGCTTGCCTAGTTTCAATGCCATACATAAAAACCATGTATTTCTTCAAATAGAATAGTCTATATAGCCAGTCCTTAGAGAACTCTATGGCTGACATAGAATTAAAGCATTCTTTCTTCCAGTTTTATCACTGGAAGATACTCAAAGGGAACAAAAGAAGAGTTCCATATTATGTTGAATTGGGTTTCCTAGAAAGTGCCCTCTGAGCGCAGGAAGCTAGTATTTGTTAAACACCAGCTGTGAGCCAGATACTGGGAAAAGTGCTTTATAGGCACTTAATCCTTACTACAATTCTTGAAGAAAGAATAATTATTACCCAAATTTGACATATGGAGAAACTGAAGAATACAGAGGTTATGTTACTTGCCCAATGTTATAACACTAGTACATGGTAAACGTAGTATAAAACCCATGCAGTTCAACATCATTGTCTGTATGTTTTATGGAAAAACTAGACTGTTTTATGAACTTTGAACCTGAGTCCTAATGAAATTAATTTCCAGTTGCCTTTGGAATGGTGCTATAAAGGTGTTAGAAAGAATACTTAAACTTCCTACTTATGGTATTAGCAGTTGAATGGGTATGACAGGCATTATTGTTTGTCTAACCACAAATCCATTTCCAGATATACATTTTCTCACTTGTCAGTCTTCACTATAAGACCTGCCAAATCTAATTACTTACCCCACCACCCTTCCAGTTTACCTTACACAAAGAAAGAGCACGTGACACAGTTTAGTCCAATAATGTACAATTAGAAGTTACAATGAGCTTTTGGGTATGTTTTTACTTTTTCTGGTAAAAAAAAAAAAATGATAGAGAAACAGGATTCTCGGAATAGTGGAGGAGAAGCTCAGCAAATTCTCTCCACAAAGTGTGTTGATAAAATTGGACAAAATTGTCAAGAACAATTTCAGTTCTCTGGAAATCAACAAAGGGCATACACCAGATTGGAAACTTTAATTCGAGAAAAGCTACTGGAATGCAGATAAAAACAATGGAACTTTATGCTGTTTTAGCCTGAAATTGCCCCTATCCCAGCCCCACCTCCAACTCCATCTGTTCAGTTGTTTAACCAGAATAAGGCAAGCTGTGAAAACACCTCTTCTGCCAGAGGGCACTGTCTTGACTTGGAGCAAAGCCCATCCCCAGGGGTTGTTGAAACAATAGTACTCCCAGTGGAAAAATTCAAGGAAACCAACATCACAATAGTCAGAGGTTTCAATACCAGTTGTGTCAAGCAACAGAACGGCATACTAGCCAGAACTTCAGTAGTTATATCCAGAAAGTGAGACAACTATATTGAGTCTTGATATACATTCACATATCTTTATGGTCTGGAAGGCTGTACATATACCCAAGAGTACGTACATGCTAAGGAGACACCAGGGAGGTGCCTAATTGTCTTTTGTCTATGACTAAATGTTAGACCTGCTGGGGAGAGAAGACATGAGAAAGACTAGCAGAAAGTAAAAGCTATGGCACACTTGTAAACTACCTAACCTCTGAATGCATATCCTAATTCACACAGAATTCACTGACAAAGGATGGAAGATTTATAGACTCAAGATTTATTTGACCAATCAATGTCAATCACTGAGCTATGTTGATTCATCTCTAGGGTGTCAAGCTTAGAAATAAAAGAAAAATATGAGCAGAGACATCAGTGACCACAGTCTTAGGAAAAGAAAGACTGTACACAAGTAGTCCATACAAGTAACTAAAAAAAAAAAATGAAAAAGAAAATAAAATATCAACAACCCCTGAGAAGAGGGGGTATCTGATCTAGATTTGCTACAATGTAGTTTCCAAGATTGTAGTCAAAAATGGGAGACATGCAAAGAAACAGGAAAGTGTGATACATACACAAGACAAAAAACTAACAGTCAATAGAAACTGTCTCTGAATAGGATGTTTAACTTAGGAGACTCCAAAGCAGCTACTATAAATATGTTCAAAGAACTAAAGAAAACCATGATGACAATGACACATCAAATAGAGAATGCCAATAAATGTAGAAATTATAAAAACTAATTGGAAAGTCTTCAGCTGAAAAGCATAATAATCAAAATTAAAAAGAATTACTACAGAGATTCGAGAGCATAGGTGAGGCGGAAGAAGAAATCGAATATTAAAACAGGTCAGTAGAAAGTATCTAATCCGAAAATCAGAAAAAAAAATACAAATAAAACACAGAGCCTTAAAAACCTGTTCAAGGCCAGCAAACACATCAATATGTGAAAAATGGGAGTCATGTAAGGAAAAGACCAAAAGGGCCAGAAAGAATATCTGAAAAAATGAGGTCCAAAAACTGCTTATATTTCATGAAAATTTACTTGTCCAAAAGCTCAACAAACTCCAGGCTGGATAAATTTAAAAAGATCCATACCACACATATGAAATCACACTGTTCAAAGTCAAAAACAAAAAGAAAATCTTGAAAGCTGAAAAAGGAAAATAATTGCTCACATAGAGAGGAACTGCAATGAGATTAACAGCTGACATTTCTTTAGGAAAAAAGTAGAGACCAGAAAGTGCTGTGATGACATATTCCATGGACTAAAAGAAAAACAAAACAAACCAAAAGTCTGTAAACTAAGAATTCCATATTGAGCAAGACTATTCTTTAAAAATGGAAGTGAAATAACTCACTGCAAGATATACAAAGACTAAGAAAATTTCTTGCTAGTAGACCTGCCTTATAAAAAAACAATTAATGAAATTCCTTCAGGCTGAAAGAAAATAGTATTACGTAGTAACATGAATTGACACAAAGAAATTTTTTTAAAACAACACTGGTAAAGGTAACTATGCATTTAATATAAAAGGCAATATATGTTTTATTTTTCTTAATTTTTTAAAATTATGTAAAACAATTATTTTACAAATGGCATTTTGGGTCTCTAAATATAAAAATGTAATGTATATAACAAGGCCATCATAAAGGAAGGGAGAGAATAAGCTATGTTGGAGTATAGTTTTATATTTCACTGGAATTAAACTTCATTAATTAAATTGATAAAGTATTAATCTAAAGCAGAATGTGAAAAATAAGATTCATAGTGTGATCCCTACAGAAACCACTAAGAAAGTAAGTATGTTTAGTAAGATAACCAAAAAAGAAATTTAAATGCTATACTAGAAAATTTCTATTTAACACATAACAAAACAGTAAAAGAACAGAACAAAAAAGAATGAAACATATAGAAGGCAAATAACAGATATAAATGTGAATGGATTAAATCTTCCCAAAAAGACAGATTGTCAGACTGGATAAAATAAGATAAGCAATTATATGAAATCTACAAGAGATACTCTTCAGATTCAGTGACATAAATAGGCTGAAAGAAAAGGGACAAAAATGGTATATCATGCAAACAATAACTGCAAGAGATTTGGAATGACTATACTAATATCAGACATATAGATTTCAAGACAAAATTGTTTCTAGAGACAAGAGAAAGATTAATTAATCAGGAATATAACAATTAAACATATACACATCTGACAATACAACTCCAAAATGCATGAAGAAAAAACTGAATTTAAGAGAGAAATAGACAATTTATAAGAATAGATGGACACTTCAATATTCGTTCTCAATAACTGATAGAACAGCTAGAAAGAAATCTGTCAAAGATATAGACTTGAATGACATTATCAATTAATTGGACCTAACCAATATCTATTGAACAGTTCACTCAAAAATAAAATTCACATCTTTCCAAGCACACATAAACATCTCAAGGTAAGCAATATGTTAGGCCATAAAACAAGTCCAAATAAATATAGAAGGATTGAAATCATACAAAGTATATACTTAAACTATAATATGAACACATTAGGTAAAAGAACATCAGAAAAATTGGGGATATTCACAAGTGCTAAGAAATTAAACTAAACACTTATAAAGAACCCAGGGATCAATGAAAAAATAAAAAGATAAATTAGAAAGTTTCTCAAACTGACTGAAATAAAAAACACAATATGTCAATTATGATATGCAATTAAAACTGTACTTAGTTGATATATTTAAATGTCTATAAAAGAAAAAAAAAGATCAAAAATCAATAACGTGTTACTGTGAAAACAGTTTCTCAGTTCCCCAAAAATTTAAACAGAGAGTTAACACATAACCTAGCAATTCCACTCCTAGATATTTACCCAAGAGAACTGATAATATGTTTACAGTAAAGCTTTAACACGAATGTTTAAGCAGCAATATTCACAACAGCAGAATGGTAGAAACAACCCAAGTATCCATCAAATGATAGATGGATAAACAAAATGTGATATATCTATGCAGTGGAATATTATTCAGCCATACAAAGGAATGAAGTACAGATACCTGTGACAACATGGACAAACCTTGAAAATGTTATGCTAAGTGAAAAAAGTCAGACACAAAAGGCCACATACTGTATAATTCCATTTATATGAAATGTGCACAACAGGAAAATCCATAAAGATAGAAAGAAGATTAGTGATTTTCCAGGGACTGTGTAGAGAAGGGAATTGGGACTGACTGCTAATAGATTTGGTGCTTATTTTTGGATGACAGAAATGTTCTGGAATTAGATAGCACTAATAGTTACATATTATAGTGAATGTGCTAAAACCCACTGATTTATATACCTTAAAGTAGTAAATGTTGTTATGTGAATTACATCTCAAGGAAAAACCCAATAACATAATAATCTGCTTATAAAACCTAAAAAAGAAGAATATTAAACTAAAGCAAACAGAAGAAAATAATAAATATTAGTGTGGAAATCAGTGAAATAGAAAACAGAAAAGCAATTGAGGAAATTAATAATACCAATATTTTTTTAACTATCAAAAAATCTGACAAACCTTTTGTTAGACCAAGACAAAAGAGGAAAAAAATAAAATTGGCAGTGAAAGAGGATACATAACACAGCTTAGAGAAATTAAAAGGATTTTAAAGGATGTCATGAATAACTTTGTCAGATTAGACAACTTCAATGAACTAGATACAGTTCTTGAAAGATACAATTAACCAAAACTGACTCAAGCAGAAGCCTGAATACACTTAAAATAAATAATGATATTGAATCATTAATTACAAATCTTCTCACAAAGAAAAGCTCAGGGCCAAGTGGCTTAACCAAGCAATTCTGTCAAATAGTTAAAGAAGAAATGATACCAATGCTTCATAAACTCTTCCAAAAAAATAGAGGAGGCGACACTTTCCAAATCCATGAATTCAGTATTGCCCTGATACCAAAAGCCAGCCAAATAATAAGAACACTAGACATCAATATTCTTTATGAATACTGACATCCAAATATATTCCTAGCAAAATAGATTGTAGTAACATATACAAAAAGATTATACACTCTGACCCAGTGGAATTTATCTCTAGGACACAAGATTTGTTTAGCATCTGAAAATCAATTAATTTAATATACCATGCTAATAGAATAAAAGACAAAATCATTCAATCATCTCAATAGATAAAGAGAAAACATTTTTAGAAGTCTAATATTCATTCATGATTTAAATTCTCAACAAATTACAAATAAAAAGTACATCCTCAACCTAAGGGCATCTATAATCCTATTTAATGGTAAAAGTAGAAATGGAAGTAACAGAAAGGAGTTAAAAACAAACAAACAAACAAAAAGAAAACAAACAATACCAAACCAGGCAAGAACACAGAGGACAAGAAAGCCAAGCTTAAATATTTTTTGAGCAAAGGATTATTGCTTCACAAGTCTTTTAGTATGATGGATGCTTTCTTTGTGTGTACCCCCAATTTCTAGCTTTACTAATATTTTTCATTACTAATAAATTGTGTGTAAAAGTGTTTCTATTGATAACTTGCATTAGACCACGTACTTTACATTGGGTTTTGCTTATTCATAATAATATTTTGTTTTTACTAAACTTACTACAGTCTTTTGATAGTTCCTTTTCAAATCAATGGCAAACATTGGTAAAGTATTTGACCAGGATAGCTGTGCAAAGCATAGCTGTAAAACCAAAGCAATCCAAGTAGTATATGTGGGAACTAGGTCTACACTATTATCAAAGACTGATTCAACCTGCTATCTAAGTGCAGATAGCTCTGGTTTTGAATCAAGATGTTTTTAATACCTACGTTACAAAGAGAGCTATCCACAGATGCATCTCAAATATTGTCCCAAATACTTAACATTATGACCAATGCAAAAACTGATTTCATTCTCCCTAAAATTATGTTTAGATAAACAAGCAAATAATTGTTTAGATATTCAATAATATATTAAATTTTGGAAACACATGAAATCTTTGAGGTGAGATTGAAATAAACAGGTGATTTTTAAGTAGGTTAAGTAAAATGATTTACATATGAAAATCCACTCTCAAATTTCCCAAAAAGTCATTCAAATTTCAAGTCATGACTTTAAAAATAGCAGACTTTAAAAATGCAATGATGTTTATTATACAATGACTATAAATCAGCTTTTATATTTTTCACACTGGTATATCATATTCATGTGATTTTATTATTTACACAAAGATTAGTTATAGTTACTAAGGGAAGCATAACTTGGAAATTTTTGACTTATACATTTAGAAAGCTTGCCCTTAATGTTCTATCAATATAAGATTTTGCAATTAATTCCCAAAACAAAAAGTAAATAAAATAAAAAGGCTCTGCAAAAAAAATTTAAACTCATAATTCACTTGTAATGGGCTTTCTCTGAATGTGCGATTTTAAATTCAGTGAACAAAATTTTAAATGCCTAATTATGTATACTTTTATGAATGTGTTCTCATTATAATAAATGCAACTGTTATACTTTTCCCTTTAAATAAAAATAAATTCCACAATTTAAAGGGCCAGACTATTTACTACAGAACTCCTGAAAGAAGCCCTGTGAATCCATGGGAAACAGTGATGATGCATCATTATTGCACAAAGCCTTGAATATCCTTTCACCCATTTCTTCATTTTACTTCAGGGGCTTCATCAAATCCTTGTTTCTCCATTATGCTTTCTTTGATTTCAATAGCAGGAAGCAATAGTTCCCACTCTCTTCTTTTAGAACTGCATTTGTTGCTTCTTCAAGGCATTTATCACATTGTACTTTATATTAGGTTCCTTCTAGAGTTTAGAATTCAACTCTGATACTTCTACAACACCTTGCAAAGTGATTTGTGTACATGGTCAGTAATATTTATTGGACTCTAATGAATAATTTGCTATATTCTGCCATCAAACCCTGTGTTCTTATTTGACAAAATCTTACAACCTTCCCTCAATCCCCTGATCATCAAGACAAATGGAATCCCATGTCAATTGTAAATCCCAGTACTTAGGATACTGTCCTGTTTATTTACTACTACATAATATATGTTTTGAATGTGATAACATATGTTTTGAATGTGATAACTTTTCATTATTTTGCCCAGACAGAACAATGAATAATTTCACTTCATAAGGGAATAGAGCCATTAAAATTCCAATCAAAATCCAAAAGTTTGTCCTGTGAAACTGAAAAAATTAAAATATACAAATGCAAAAGATCAAGGATAGACAAAACATTCTTGAAGAACAAGGTGAGAAGCCCACTGTACTGATCATGGAGACTTATAAAGTTCTGGTGATGAGGACAGTGTGATATTGGTGCAAGGATTACATGGAAAATAATAAATATGCTGTAAGGTCCACAGATAGATGTTGTTTTATTGCAAAGGTGTGTGATAGAATGTGTTACCAAGGTTGTTGCCCCAGAACCACATCATTGCCCCTCTCTCTGGGTAAACTTGCAGAAAAACAGAACTAACCATATCCTCTAGCTGTGTTTACATCACAGAAACAAGAGAATCTAACCACAAGAAAACCGGAGCATACTGGTTCAGCTCGAAAAGTGGGACAAAGGTTGCCCTGCAGGTCATTACCATCTCGTTATAATAGTAAGATCTCGGCCATCCCACCATGATGGTTCAACCCGCTTCTGACCCAGATGCCAAATGACCCTACGAGGGCAGGAAAGAGATGGCACCCCAGTTCCAGGAAGAATACCACCTTTTCCCATAAAACCATTACATATGCCTCCCCCCCTTAAACCTTACCTTTAAAATATTGCCTTAATCTCCCCCATCCCCTGGCCCTCGCCCAACGTGAAGCTGGGTTTCGGAACTAAGTTCCCACTTCTCCATTCTCTAATCATTGAATAAACTTGTGTTGTTTCTACCTCAGCATAGGTTTCTTTATTGGCTGTGGGAACCCAAGCTAGGAAAAGGAACCCTCCCCACAGGGTTAGGGGGCTTCGGACAGGCTAGGGCCCAAGTAGGGATGCATATGACAAATTTGGTAACAGAATGCATGAGTATTCACTAAAATATGCTGGCCCTCCCAGTAGGAAGATAATATGTACACAAAATAGTTGAACTGCTGGCCATGTACTAGCTTTGGGCAATGAAATACGAGAAGTTAGTATCATACCAGGCCAAAAGCTTTAAGAGCCTATGCATGCTTCACCTCCTCTCCCTTCTACCACAAAGACAAGCAATGTTCCAGATAGAGGTTGTAACATAAAGCCAGAGCCCAGCCATGATGAGCATACATGAGGACTAAACTTTGTGGTTTACCACTACTAAGACTTGGGGATTATTTGATGCTATAGGAAAACCTAGCCTTTCTAAACGATAGAAGTTGTGCTGTAAAATAGTAGAGAAATTATCTATAGTCTTTTCAGTTAATTAGCCTGAGATAAAAAATAGCTCCATACGTAAAATAATCTTTAGGAACCCTCCCCTATCTCACCCACATCATACACACAAATTAATTCTATGTGAATTGCAGGTTTACAGCAAAACAAAATACTTTTAGCAGATAATCTAGGAGTATATATTTATGATGCTAGCATAGTGAAAAGCTTTCTTAAAAAAACACAAAAAGCTTTATCTATAAAGGAAAAGACTAATAAATTGGCCTACATAAACATTAAAACTTCCCTTCATCAAAATATACTATTAAAGACTCCAGAGTTAAAAAAAAAATTGCAACATATACAACTGATGAAGGGCTTTCAAACAGAATACATCACATTAAAAAAAAAAATGGGCAAAATCCTAAACAGCCACTTCACCAAGAGTTTATCCATCCAAGTGGCTGATAAACATATGAAATAGAGCATAACTTCATTAAAAATTAGTGAAACACAATTCATATCCAATTATAACACCATTACAGACCCACCAAAGCAGCTAAGATGAACACAACAGACAATACCAAGTGTTAACATAAAGATGAAGCAACTAAAAACTCTCTTAAAGCTGTAAACAGAACAACCGCCTTGGAAAAGAGTTTGGCATTATGGGTGAAGTTAAAAGGTACACATATTCTCTCCCCCAGAAAGTCTATTTTGAGGTGTACCCTCAGAAAACACATACCTTTGCTGGACTTGGAGATCTGCCGCCAAGACCTTCCAAAGGAGGAGCTGCCGCCCAGAAGCATTCAGTGACTCAGCAAACAGCCTCCAGCTTCCAGCTCCTTCATTATAGGCTTCAGCTGAGAGAGCTCATCAAGCCAAGCCCCTCCCTTTCCAGGGTAGCAGTTCCTATCCACAACCAGTTAGTGGGTGAGACAGAGCTCAAAGCCCTGGCCATTTGAGCCTTATGTACTTGCTCCAGACATGCCTTCCAGATTTGCCAAGACGCTGTCAGGCCTATACTTCAGCTCAGCTTCTTTCTTTGCCCAATCCTGCTTCAATCCCCTTTGCTTTACAGGTGTTAGTCCCTAAAAGCATTGCATACCCTACGTTCCATCTTAGCCTGTGCCTTCTGGGGAAATCAAACTGTAACAGCTGGTGTTAGGAATGGTCTGAGAAAGTAGCCGAAAAGTTAGGATTTGAGGCTAGCTCATTCACTGCCCAACTGGCAATGGAAACTCCCTCAAGAGTGGTAGGTGGTACAGTGCATTACACACAAGCAAGTTCTCATCAACTCTCTTGGTAGGGTTGGAGAAACTGAGGAGCAAGCCCAGGATTTAATAGTCAGAGTAGCTGAACTTCAAAGAGAGTTAAAATGCCCAACTAAAGCAGTTAGCGTTTTGGTTGATTAAACCTCTCCCAGCTGACAGCCATATGGGGATGATTAGCTAAAGGAAGAGGAAAATCTCTGAATTTGTTTCATGGATGGTGCTCTGGGCTGAATTGTGCCCCCTCCCCCCAAATCCATATGTTGAAGTCCCAACACCCTGTACCTCATAAAGTGACTATTTGCATATAGTGTCTTTAAAGAGGTAATTAAGTTAAAATAAGTCACTAGGATGGGCCTTCATCCAGTATAACTGTCCTTATAAGAAGAGGTTAGGACACAGGTACAGTGGGAAGTCCAAGTGAAGATAACAGAAGTCAGACATCCACAAGCCAAGAAACCAAGTGTTAAAATACACTTCTGCTGACACTTGATTTTAGACTTCTAGCCTCTAGAGTTGTGAGAAAATAAATTTCTGTTGTTTAAATCACCCAGTCCACAGTACTTTATTATGATGATCCTTGTAAACCAATACAGATTTTGGTACCAAGAAGTGGGGGACTGCTGTAAAAAATACCTAAAATATGAACACTGAGGTGAATGTATCTTTTCAAGTTAGTATTTTCATTTTGGGGGGATATATACCCAGCAGTGGAATTACTGGACCATAAAGTAGTTCTACTTTCAATTTTTTGAGGAACATCCATACTGTTTTCCATAGTGTCTGCACCAATTTACATTCCTACCAGCAGTGTATGAGGGTCCTCTTTTCTCCACATCCTCACCATTTTTTATTTATAGACTTTTTATATTAGCCACTCTGACAGATGTGAAGTTATAACTCATTGTGGTTTTGATTTGCATTTCTCTAATAATTAGTAATGTTGAGTATCTTTTCATGTGTCAATTACCCACCTGTGTGTCATCTTAGGAAAAATGTCTATTCAGGTCTTCTACCCATTTTTTAATCAGGTTGTTTTTTTGGTGTTTTTTTGTTTTTTTTTTGTGGTATGTGGGCCTCTCACTGTTGTGGCCTCTCCCGTTGCGGAGCACAGGCTCCGGACGCGCAGGCTCAACGGCCATGGCTCACGGGCCCAGCTGCTCCGCGGCATGTGGGATCTTCCCAGACCGGGGCACGAACCCGTGTCCCCTGCATCGGCAGGCGGACTCTCAACCACTTCGCCACCAGGGAAGTCCCAGGTTGTTTTTTTTTTTTTATCTTGAGTTGTATGAGCTGTTCATAAATTTTGGATATTAACCCCTTACCCATCATATTATTTGTAGATATTTTCTCCCAATCAGTAGGTTGTCTTAATGTTGTTGATAGTTTCCTTTGCTGTGCAAAGCTTTTAAGTTTAATTAGGTCCTATTTGTTTAGTTTTGCTTTTAGTTTGCCTTAGGAGACAGATCCAAAAAATATTGCTATAATTTATGTCAGATAGTGTTCTGCCTATGTTTTCTTCTAGGAGTTTTATGGTTTCTGGTCTTACATTTAGATCTGTAATCCATTTCCAGCTTATTTTTGTATATGGTGTGAGAAAATTTGTTCTACTTTCATTCTTTTACATGTAGCTGTCTGGTTTTCCCAGCACCACTAATTGAAGAGACTATCCTCCATTGTATATTCATGTCCCCTCTGTTTTAGATTAATTGATCATAGATGTGTGGGTTTACTTCTGGGCTCTCTATTCTGTTCCATTGATCTATGTGTCTGTTTTTGTGCCAACGCCATGTTGCCTTGCTGACTGTAGCTTTGTATCATAATATGAAGTCAAGGAGTATGATGCATCCAGCTTTGTTTTGTTTTGTTTTGTTTTTTCTCAAGATTGCTTTGGCAATTTGGGGTCTTTTTTGGTTCCATATAAATTTTAGGATTATTTGTTATAGTTTAATGAAAAATGTCATGGGTATTTTGATAGAGGTTCCATTAAATCTGTAGATTACTTTGGGTAGTATGGCCATTTTAATATTAATTGTTCAAATCCAAGAGCACAGGATAGTCTTCCATTTCTTTGAACCATCTACCCAGTTCTGTGTGGATCATTCTGATAACCTTAGTTATACAGGGGTCTTTCTTCCAGTTTCCAGTTAGTTTTCAGTGAAAAGTATTCCACATATAGATGCATTTTTTATGTGTTCATCGAGAAAGGTGAGTGTTATATATATATATATATATATATATATATATATATATGGTAAACACAAAGAAAATCAAAGTAAACATAAAATATAGATAATGGGGGCCTCCCTGGTGGCGCAGTGGTTGAGAGTCCGCCTGCCGATGCAGGGGATACGGGTTCGTGCCCCGGTCTGGGAGGATCCCATATGCCGCGGAGCGGCTGGGCCCGTGAGCCATGGCCGCTGGGCCTGTGCGTCCGGAGCCTGTGCTCCGCAACGGGAAAGGCCACAACAGTGAGAGGCCCGCGTACAGCAAAAAAAAAAAAAAAAAAAAAAAAAAATATATATATATATATATATATATATAGATAATGGTACCTTTAGTTGTAGGAATGGAATTGGCATCCAGAAAGGACACACATAGGTGTTGGCAATGTTTCACATATATATTGTCTATAGTTGCTTTTACACTATATCAGCAGAGTGAAATAGTTGTGACAGAGGGAGTATGGCTCATCAGATCCCTGCTGCAGGCTTAGAAGATGTCTTATCCATGGTTACCCTTTCCAAAGACAGCACCCAGCTAAGATTGCTGATGCAGGGACATAAATATCTGGTCTTCTTCCCTCAATTAGGGACAACTCTGAAGGCTGTACCCACTGCAGATGGGTTGAGGACTCAGTTATAATTGCTTTGAGGGTCAATTCTTTTTTCAACCCTGTCCTGCATTCCCCACTTCCTCATAGATGTCTCTTCTGAAAGTGCCCTCCAATAAACTTCAGTATGCAGCTCTCAGCTTCAGAGTATTTCCAGACAACTCAAACCAAAAAATACACATACAATGATTTAGTGGAATCCATTCTATAATACAAGTATTTCATATCCCTGTGCCTTCCCTTATCCTGTTTTCTTCTCTTAGCTTGAGATTTCTTTTCCAACATAACTGACAAATTCCTACTCATCCTTTAAGGTCAAGATTCAAATGTGTTCGTGTAATGAAATAAAATTAGTTATTCTATCAATTGCAATCCTACAGCACTATGATGGCGATTCTTTATATTCTTCTTTTTAATTGTGTGTGATAAAATAGTAAAAAGTAAAAAAAAAAAAGGAAACAAAAGAAAAGAAATAGACAATGCATATTCTCATCTACAACTGCAGGGACTCTGCAGTTTGTTGTATCGGTGCCTGTGTGTGATATTGAGAGTCATGGCTGAGAAGGAATTCAAAACTTGGAAATATTTCTGAATAAAGAAAAAACTGTGTTTAATCATTTAATTAATCAATTAGTGTATGGTTGTAGGTATGTAGAGGCTAAGTTGATCTTTTCCATCATTCTTTTCTTTCCTTCTCAACATGGTAGTGAGTAAATTTTTAGTAAAATATGCAAATTTAAAAGATATACTATTAATAATACTGCTACATCAAGCATTTCTTAAGCACGAGGCAATATCTTAAGAGTCTTACATGTATTAACTTATATAACACTCCCATTAACCACAAGAACTAGGCCCTATTATCTCCATTTTGTAGATAAAGAACTGAGACTCAAAGGGATTGTGTAACTTGCTACAGTCACACAACTGATAGTGACAGAGCCATGATCCATGTGTAACAACTTTTTAGCCCTTCTTAAATTCTTCAAAATTTACTTCCTAAAAAAGAGTTAATTTTCCATCTTTAATAATATGATCATGGTTTAAGATGTCATCGCTATGGCCATCAAACTTATAAGAAGAAAGTTTGCTTGACTATTAGATAGACCTCTTTGAAAAAATCTGTAAGTTCTTGGTCACTTATTGCCATCATCATCAGAAGATGAAACACCTGTGTGCTTCTGGGATGGAGGCAGGACCATGAAGAGGAAGAAGACTTAGAGAAAAAGCGAAGGAAAATTGGAGTGATGAGGGGAGAAGGAAGAACATCATCGCAGTAGGTCTTGTAGACACTCATCACAACTATGCTGTACTCTGGCTTGAAATATAAAGAAATGTTTTTGCAACAGCCTTTGAACTCCATGTGTGCATGTAATCAACTAATAGCGACATTAATTTCTTCCTGGTGATAGAAGAGACCTGCTTCTCTTCCCAGACATGAGGGGTTCAACCTAGGGGTTACACATGAATGCAAGTTTACCAACAATGTACCATGCCGGTTTTTGCACAGAATATCTAATAAATGTCTGTCTCCTTTAATTAAATTATATCACACACGATTTTTCCCATGTGAAGTTTAGCCTTTAATTTGATGGAAATAATAGGAAGGAGTCAAACTAGTAAGATGTCATTATAAACAGTTAATCTGTTTATTGCAGTGGACTGAATGATCAAGATAGATACGATAATTTTTAGACAATGGAGAGAATGTAGAAGAATTTTTACTTTCAGTTAGAGGCAGAGAATCAACTTTCATTGGGAGGTAACGGAGCATAGTAAAAAGACTCCTAGAGTGGTAATCAGAGACTACATTCTAGTCCTTGAACTGCCAGGAAGAGGTTGTATGATCTTAGGCAAATTTTGACTTTCCTTAGCCTTCTCATTTCAGGAATATCGTGAGACTCCAATAAAGTTGTCACAGCCCTACAATAATTCTGCCATATTAAAAAAAAAGTGTTATTTGATTGTTGATCACAACACCTTATGCACATTAGGCCTTTCATAAAAATCTGCTGATCAAAATTAAGTTCCTTCATTTTAACATTTCAATGACACGTATGTGTGTCCCTTCTGATACATAAAAGTATAACAATAAAAATAGGTGAAATGTATTAACCATGCTATATACAATACTGAATTCTTACAACGACACTGTGAGGTTACTGTTCTTGTTAAACCCATTTCACACCACAGCATTACAGAGGTTCCATAACTGGTTATAAAATGTCACAACAGGTAGGTGCTAGAGAAAGGATTCAGCATAGATCTGCTGGATACCAATATTCCATGTCACTTTCATCATGAAATATCCTTCTGTTTAATATACAATTCTCTCTGAGTCCATGAAAGAGATATTCTTAGGGCAGAAAACATATACACTACAGGATCACAATTACAAAGTAAGTCCCCTCAAAATTCAAATCTGTTTTAAAGACAAATGCAGGGACTTCCTTGGTGGTCCAATGGTAAAGAATCCACTTTCCAATGCAGGGGACGTGGGTTCTATCCCTGGTCAGAGAACTAATATCCCACGTGCCACAGAGCAACTGAGCCTGCACACCACAACTACTGAGCTTGCACACCTCAACAAGAGAGCCCGCGTGCTGCAAACTACAGAGCCCATGCGCGCTGGAGCCCAAGCACCACAACTAGAGAGAGAAAACCCGCACACCACAACTAGAGAGGAGCCTGAGCACTGCAACAAAGAGACCACGTGCCACAAGTAAGACCCGACACAGCAAAAAAATTAATTAAATAAATAAAATAAATATATTTTTAAAAGGCAAATGCACGCGCACTCACACACACACACACACACACACACACAGATATCCATACGATATTAATGAGTGCCATGAAGATAGTTCATGTCTGTGCTGAAATGTCTATATTCATGTAGCTATTTCTCATTTTCTAATTTCTTTGCTCTACATAATTATCATCTCTTGAAAAAATGGATGTAATTTGGAATGTTTCAGTTAGGAAAGTTTCTATTAATGTAAAGAATGTTCTGTTTGCAATACCACTAAGATAATCAGAACTGGTAACCAAAAGGAATAACATTGCGGCAAACCACCCCTCCTGTCATAATACTACCATTCCCCAAGCAGCAGTTCTTCAAAAAAAAAAAAAAAAAAATCAAGGGTTTTATTCAGGTGGCAATATTTATTTTAAATAGATATAGGAATATGTGCTGAACTCTTCAGAAAAGGTCTGATTACCTGCAAACCATGGAGGCAGCCATCTATACATTAGCATAGATGATAATTGCCTGCTTCCTGATGCTGTGTACAAATTTGACGTTCCAGCTACCTGTTTCCATGAGCAAGTATAAAATATTTACCACTTCTGGCATCTGACCAACTAATTACCTTCAAATATTCAACCAGAGTCTGCTAAAATATAAAATTAAAACTTTAAAGATAGTTTCGTTGCATTCTCTAACTTTATATTCTCTTTTAATTCTAAGTAATCCTTGGGGCTAAAAATCTCAGGGTGCTGCGAAAGTTATTCAGTGATCTTAGAAATATAACTAAGGTCATGCCAGCAGTTTTTAAACACGCTTTATATGTTTAATTGAAAATCACATTTCCTTTACCTTCTTCCAGCATATATTGTACTTAACACTCTGAACATTAGCCCTCGGAATAAAGAAATGAATAATATATGAGTTGCTCTTTATTAGGATTTTGAAGCCTGACTTAAAATTAATTTTCAAGACAATTATGGAACACCAAATGTCATATTCACTAGTACCTGTACGCTGCTTCCCAACTGCAATGTGCTGTTTTCCACAGCCATCTGTTCATATACTCTCTCTTCCAACTTGAATGAATATTGACAAAACCTCTTTCTAAAGGGAAAACTTAGGGTTTTGAAGTTCTTCATGTATTTGCAGAAAGTTCACATAAAATTTGCACTCTGTAGCTAGGAACTGTACAAAAAGTACAATTATAGGAACTCATGTAAAGTCATTTGTGATATGCTTGAGTATGCCAGAAATGCCTGATATGGTATTTAAGCAAAAGGCCTTATTGCACAAATGCTCATAACGTATGTAATATGAAGTCTAAAGCGACTATGGACTAAAGGAATGCAATGAATAACTATGGGATGTAACATATTCTAAAAAAGTCATACTGGAAAAGAGGATTCTTATACAAATAGATGCTAAATGCCCAAACTAAAACCTTCAGCACATAACAACTATACTCATCAAGCAAGAAAGACTTCTTAATGTTTAAAATAAGCATTTCTTGGTTGGTGGATACACCAGTGATTGTGAAAGTGAGGTCCTTTGTAAGTATTATTGGACAATTTCAAACTTGTAAAATTATGTCTATCCAAACAGAATAGATTTGTACAGTGAACAACATTATGTGAATCTACTCTATATAGAGTACTTTACTAACTTGGGGAACTGGGAAAAGGAGGAAAGAAAACACAAAGAAAATAATTGATAAAGTGCTTATCCTCAAATTAATTTTATATCTAACAGGAAGGATATACAGGTTAACACACTGTCAGGAGAAAGAGAATAGACTATCATAAAATCCAGTAACAGAATAAATAATACAAGCAGCCCTCATCTCCATCAATCTCAAAAGCAATGTGCTTTATATATAAACCTTCTTTTTGAAAAGAAATTAGATATTCTAAAGAGAATAACCCATGGATAGGCCATCATGCGTTTCTGTCCTTCTAAAACAGATCGAGGAGACGAATTTGGCAAAGTTTACTGTGTAAAAATAGCAAGCATGAGACGCTTTCCCTCTCCTTGCTGATCAATTGTAAATAGAGCTTTGTTCCCTTCCCAGGTCAACTGCTCACGCTTGCAATAAATTCCAGAAGTGAAAATGATCCACCATGACATCTTAGTACCACTGATCACCATGGTTGATATAGCTCATCAGGCCGGCTCCATAGGCATTCTTTTTCTTCTTCATCACTTCATGTGTGTCCTACTAAAGTTGCAATTCTCAATCAATTTCCAGATAAAGATCGTTCATTCTTAAAGTGAGGCTATATGAGAGGATGAGTCCTTTTGCTGAAGGCTCCAAACAAATAAACTTTATTTCCAAGATCTTTACTTAATTCAACTAATTTGAGATTGTTGTTTTTATTATGTATACAATTTATTATTTTTTTGTCATGCCTGTAATATCATTGAGTAAGGCTGGATCCTATCTCTGACAGTTATGTCTATAACTTTTCCAATTGGCTTGAGATGCCAAACTACATCAATACTACCTCAGTCTTGAACAATTAATGACATGCTCAAATGTATTTTGACTGACTGAGCAGCAATTTAACTGATTCTACTCTACGTACTCTACAATATTAAACCTTTACTTTAATATAAGTCAAGGAACAACTTGAATTGCTAAGTCCCTACAAAAAAAGTATTGTTGGGGTAACACAAGTTTGGTAAAAGGCAGAGTTTTTGCCCAGGTGTGGATGTGGAAAGCAAATATAAGTGAGAAACATTTAGGAATGATAGCAATCAGATATTATTATGAATAAGACCAAACACCTCATTCCTTAGGAGAGAATACAGCACACCGTTTTATTAGTTGGATATTCCCTGGGATAGATATCAAAGACATAAAACATGTGTCACACACACACACACACACACACACACACATATATTTTTTAAAGTTATTTGTCCATTACTGAAAAGAGATTACTCTAAAAGGTATCTAAGCGAGCAAAAAAAGGAGACACTAATGCCCTTTTTCCTTTCCCAGACAATCATGTATGCCAAAATAAAGAGCTTGATGTAGCAGATGGGGTTTTAGCTGAATGTGTCAACACAGAATACAGCACTGGAGCAAAGGAGAATGGATTACATGTTTTCAAAACCAATGTATATTATATAATCTACCCTGCGGTGACCGTGGGGTGAGACACATCAGGTGGGGATAATCAAACAACATTTACCAGTAAACACTTCCATGTAGACTTTTTTCAGTTCAAACTACATGTCCAAGGATAGCTTTTATTCAACTCAAAAAACTTCTGTCTTTAATAGCTCATTTAAAGGTTTTTTTGAACAATTCATTATAGACTGCAAAAGGCTCTGTGCAGCATTTTGAAATGGGCTTTGCACTAATGTGATAAGAGATATCTTTTGAAAAATAAAATAAAAGCCAGCAGAGCATATGATGCTTCCACTCAGACATTTCTGTTTTTTTATACTAAAATTCATCAGAGAACACTGGAGGTTTTAAGAAACAAACAAGAACACTTCCACACCTACAGGGATGCTCTTGTTTCTCCCACATTTTAAGTGACTTTTAAAAAACGATATCATTACTTATTTTAGAAGCAGCCTGAAGAGTTGTGTAGGAAAGAAACTAATGTTTATCACAAACTTGCTATTGTGTATTATGCCAGGCATTTTGCACTATCTCCTTAGAATTTTGCAGTAAGTTTTCAAGGTAGGTACCATAATCACTTTACAAGTGAAGATTTTGGAAACTTTCTCAACATCTCACAGCTTTGACAAGTCATAGGATATATACTTAGATCCCTAATTCATTAATTCAAAAATCACATGCTAAGCAAAATGTTCTAGAGAAACCATAGTCGACTGAACCAACATGCTCCTGCTTTCACAGAATTAACAGACTGCCAGGACAACAAACAGTGAGGTCCCTGGAGTCTTTCATGAGGATCCTACTTGCTAAGTACATTAGGGCCTCTAAGAAAACCCCCAAGCTATCCTACCACATTGATACAGTGGGAGTTCAAAGAAGCCATTCCCAGAGAAAGACCTAGAAAGATTTCCAAACCCAGGGCCAAGAGAGTTTATTTTTTTCAATCCTTTTACTCTCTGGTCCCCTTTGAGGGTGATATTCAACTTGTGCCGTGTAGAGGAATTAGGAATGGAGTAAAAAGAGGGAGTGGAATTTTTAAAAACCTTATTCCATTATATCTTTAAGGTTAGATTCTTCTTCTAAATGTTTCCACTTGATTGGAGAGAAGAAAATTACAAACAAGGTGTTGAGAGAGAGTGATAGAAAAGCGAGTCATTTGGAGAAGAGAAAGGGAGAAATACGTTGCTTAAATGACTTGAAATATATGTTTTCTTCTGTGGCTGTGCATGACACAATAAACTTTTGAGAAGACCAAGAGGCTATGAAGAATAAGAAAGAGGTCAAAGGAAAGCTATTTGCCTTTGTGATATGTATACCTTTTACCAAGTGTTTCTTGCATAATTTTCATATAATCAACCCAATGCCTGGAAATAAAATAGTACCATTCAGGTTTTACAGAAAGGATGGGTAATCCAAGACTCAAAGTGTTTAAACAACCAGCTCGAAGTAACACAGCATTTTGGACAGGCTTTTGCAGCCAAACAACCTGACCATAAAGCCATGCTCTGGACATTACTGCTATGTTCTCTTGGCCTTAATAGGGGGGAGAGATTAGTAGAGTACATGTAGCTGTGTGTATGCCTTTTTATTATGCAAATCCCAGAGATAGTTGCAAATAATTAGGGACATTTGTTGGCATATCACATAGTCATAGTGCTGCCCATATTTCCTCAGGAATCATGCTGCGCCTCCACTCCCACACCCTCTCCCCCATAGCTCCCTACTGTATGCAGCTGGACTGCCATTGTGGCCATTGGAACTTCTTCCCTAGGTGGGGCTAGGGAATTAATGACCTTCTCCCTACCACCTAGCAGCTCTCAGCTAATGGCAGGTATGAGTCAGGGGTTATGGCTTAGCTTCCTCGTCCCCAGGTGGAGCAACTCTGAGGCATGCTCTCTGCAATCTCCCAGGTGACCCAGAAACATGGAGCTTCAGTTGCTTACACAGGTACCTGATCATTAACATACCCTGCATGAACTCATGCCCTTTCCTTTCTCACTTGCCTACTCATGCTTCGTGGGACGACTTCCCAAATATGCCTCATACATTCAGTTCGTATCCCAGGTTCGGCTTCAAAGGAAACCCAAACTCGCACAGTTGGGGAGACTTTAGAGAGGAGGCAGAATTTGAATTGGCCCTTGAAGAAAAAAATGCAATTGGGCTTTTAAATTTAAATTGGGCCTTGAAACATGCACATAAAAGTTCATTGCAGGGCTTCCCTGGTGGCGCAGTGGTTGAAAGTCCGCCTGCCGATGCAGGGGACTGTCAATGCAGGGGACACGGACCCATGTCCCCTGCATTGGCAGGCGGAGTCTCAACCACTGCACCACCAGGGAAGCCCTGCAATGAACTTTTATGTTCATGTTTCAAGGGTGCAAGTGAAGGGAGTTTTTCCTTAAAGCAGAAGCAAAATTGCATATCTGCATTTTATGAACACAAATATGAGGGCACTGGAGATGCCTTAAAATTTGTTTGTAAATAAATAGCATAATCTGTGCATTTCTTTTCTCATTTAGGGATTAATTTTGAAAAGCATAAAGTTATATATGATTATAATGAACCATAGTATTTCTGATCATAACTAGATAAAATCTCTAAAGATTCAATATTTCTAATTCAGTATTATGGTAGGCAGAATAATGGCCCTCAAAGATGTTCATTCTCTAATCCCCAGAATTTGTGATATATTGCACAGCAAAGAAGAATTAAGGTAGCATATGGACTTAATATTGCTAATCACATGACCTTAAAATAAAGTCCAGAGTTAACTGTCTGTGCCCAGTGTAATTACAAAGGTGCTTTAAAGTGGAAAAGGCTGGAGAGGAGGCCAGAGTCAGAGAGATTTGCAGATGCTATCGTGCTAGTTTTGAGGACAGATGAGGTTGCCACAAGCCAAGGAGTGCAGGCAGTTTCTATAATCTGGTAAGGTCATGTTCCCCTAGTACCTCCAGAACAGAACACCACTCTGGCAAGTCTTGATTTTAGTCCAGTGAGACTCACTTTGGAATTGTGACCTCTGGAGCTGTACAATACCAAATTTGTGTTAAGTCACTAAATTTGTGCTGATTTGTTACAGCAGCAACAGGAAACTTATACAAGTGTTAATCCATGTTTTTAATGTAAAATTAATCTATTTTATCAGTGTGACAGACATTCCAAGGTATTTTTAGAAGTATAGGGAAAATTTGGGTGTCCATGGAAAATTACATTCTCTGCAAAACACTCCACTGGATTATCGGACTATATGAGAGCTATTTAAAACTCTAAATTGTAGTTAAATGATAGAAATGCAAAATAATTCTTGGCTGTGCACAGGCAAACTCTGTCTCACAGGTTCAACTCACTTCCCTCATGTACTGTGGAAGAAGCTAATTTTGCCTCAATTTACACATTCATTTCAATATTCCTGATCTATAAATGTGTTTGTTCTTTGGATTCAGAAAAAGAAGACAAAGACAAGTTGTTAGTTTCACTTCTCTCAGGTTACCCAGGAGATTGCTGGCTTTGGATACAGCTACGTGGCTGTGCTCACCTGATGCTCTTGGAAGTATGTCTCCTGTTTTAACTTTCTCCCACGTGGGCACTACTCTTAGGCAAGCTTTCTCTGCAATAAGGAAGGTGTTTTTCAGCATCACTATGCTACTTGATTCTCACGATGTGTGATTCCAAACACAGACACTCTCTGTCCCAATGTCATTTTTAATTCCATAATTTATTGAAACAAATATCTATTTGCTATTTATAACATGACTTAATACTATATCTGGAATTCGGAATGCATCAGTAAATACTATAAAGACCTTCATCCTCACAGAGCTTACATTCTGTTGGGGGAGACAGAGCCCTAATAACCAAAATAAATGTTATAATAAATATATTAAAAGATGATAAGTTCTATGTTCAGAGAAAAAGTAGAGTAGGGGATCAAGAATGCTAGGAGGTAGGCGCCAGGTTGTAGTATTAATTAGGGGTCAGATAGGCCCCATTAAAAGAGTGAGATATCAACAAAAGTTCAAAGGAGATGAGGATGTGAGCAATGAAAATAACTCAGTGGGAGAGCGTTCCAAAATGTAGAATAGTTAGTGCAAAGGGCCCACTGCAGGTGAACGGCTAGCATTTTCCAAGAACCAGAAGAAGGCGGGCATGGCTGGAGAAGAGTGAAAAAGAGGGAGAGTGAAAGGAGATGACTGAGAGGGGCAGACATGTGGGATCTCACAGGCCATTTTAAGGACTTTGGCCCTGCTTTATATCAAGTGAGAATATATTCAGTGTCACAAGCAGAAGGATGGCATCATCTGACTTACATATAAAAAAAAAAAATCTGTCTGGCTGTGTGTTGGGAATTGATTTAAGTGAGCAAACACAGAAGCCAGGTCAGAGGCTATTGCAGTAATCCAGGTAAGAATTAGTGATGGCTCTACCCACAGTGATAGCAGTTGAAATGTAGTAGTGGTTAAAAGTTGTCAGATTATGAATACATTTTGAAAATAGAGTGAAATGGATTTGTGTGTGTGTGTGTGGTATGAGAGAAACAAGGAATCAAATATGATTTCACAACTTTCTCTCTAGACAAGTAGAGGAAAGAATTACCATCAACTGAAATGGGAAAGGCTGTGAGAATTCTAAATATTAGAAGATGGTCAGGAATTTCATTCTGCACATGATGAATATGCATTGTCTTAGACAACTAGATGGAGAAATCAAGTAGGCAGTTGGATACATGAGTCTGGGGTTTAAAACAGAAGTCTGGGCTGGAGATATAATGTATGCATCATTCACATATAGATCTTATCTGAAGACTGGGTAAGACTGGGCAAGAGAGGTTAAGAAAAAGAAGAATTAAAAATGATGACAAAAATTGAAGTAGGAGGAACTCCAAGAGAGTGTGGTATACTGAAAATCAAATGGAGAAAGTGTATCAAGAAGGAGGGACACTGCTGTATTTAAAATAAAATGCCTTTTCATGAAAAAAGAAAAAAGAATAAGGAGGGAGTGATCAGCTGGATCAAAGGCCCCTGAGAGTTCCAGTTAGGATTAACATTTGGCTATTGGACTTGGCAGATAAAAGGCGATAGTGGCAGGACTGAGGGCAATTTTGTTGGAGTCGTGTATGCTAAAGACATATTCAGTCACATTTAATAGATAATGTAGAGAACAGGAAAAGGGGACTGCATAGCAGTAACTTGAGACAGTCCTTGAGTGTTCCTGTAAAAGTAGCTGGTGGTAGATAAGAGATGAAGAAAAAGGCTTTGATTTTTTTTATGGCGGAAATAACTTTATGTGTATACTGTAATGGTGATTTCCAGCAGAGTACGAAAAATAGGATGATGCAGGAGCTAGAAGGGAGACTTGCTGGAGCTATTTCTTTGAGAAGGTGTGAGGGGGCTGAAGCTAGTGTACACAGGGAGGGATTGGTTTATGTAGATATAATGTTATTCATTTCCAGAACCAAGTAGGAAAGCAGAGTGTGTTGTGAGTGCAGAGGCTTTGTAGGAGGTTAGCTGTGGGTAGCAGTCATTATCATCTGAATGCTTGAATTCTCTCACGGAATTGGGAAGGAAACAAGCTTCTTCTTGAGAGTGTGGATGAGGGAGGAGGTGTTGAGGCTGGAGAAAAGAACCGGGAAACAGTCCTGAGTGGGAAAATTAAGAGACTCGGGATGCATTTTGTGATGCCTGGCCGAGACTAGTCGTGAGGGTTGTGTGTTTTCCTCTAGCTCTGGTTGGCTGCACAGGGACAGGTAGAGAGCAGCTGAAGAGTTGAATTTCACTAGGGTTTTATCTTTGTTAAATGAGTTTAAAATTCCCAGGACACATGGGATAGGTTTTACTTGTCTAAAACATGTAAAGTTAAGGGAATTTTAAAACGCTTCAGTACCATATCAGGGAACAAAAAGTGTCTTATTCCTAAAGGTTTATTTATCCAGGGATTTTTAAGGCTCCCGCATATCTGGCAAGAATTCAACAGCATATTAGTTGTGAATTTGAGCTTTAAAAGTTCTTGTATTGGCCAACTTACTGAAAGTTATTTACAAGGGGGAAAAAAACCTATACTGAAGCAGTTCATTCTACTACAACAAATAATTCAACATTCTATTGTTGTATCAGCATAAAATGTAGTTATATAAACAGCTATCATTTTCATTTATTGTTAGAATGGACTATGTTTTATTTCCCAACTAAGGTGACTGCTTATTTTAGGCAGATACTGTGGTTTTATTCTTTGTATTCCTTACTGAATTTAGCATATGACAAAGCACATAGAAAATTCTAAAAACAAAACAAAACAAAACTATTTATTGATTGAAATTATCAACTCTATTGTTTTAGGAAGATAAAGTCTCCAGTGCAGTTCATGCAACATTATCCAAAGATTCAAATTTATGCTGCAGAATTTAAATCATCTTTAAAGCATATTCTTCCATTGGAGTCATTTCTGAGTATTAGTAAAACAAAAGAGTTTAAGTTCGGTTACTAGCTGGTTTCCAAAATTTAAATATAATTCAAATAATTTTTCACACATACAAAATATTTAGTTTACAAATAAAATATATTATCAGGCCAGGGCCATGTCTACTATGGTCCTAAACACACACACACACACACACACACAAAACATTAAGGTAGGTTTTAGGACTGAAATATAAACCTTGAAAAATAGTGTTTATAATGGAAATGCTGACAGACCCATAGCAATAGCAGTGCTAGCAGGCGCTGATATAATAGAACATCATGAGCCAAGTTACCTCTTCATTCATGTCTGTTGCTAAGTGTCCAGTTACTGTAAATGCTTTAGATTTTGCGTAATTTATGTAAATTATTAAACACCTGTTCTCTTCCCAGAAAACAAAGATATGGAAGAGTCTCCTTAGTTTAATTGATTCCTGCCTTGAGTTCTGTCATTGTTTCCCCAGCAACTACAAGGAAGTTGTAGTTCTCTAATGGTCAAATACTGTTGGAAAGACATAGATGTTAAGAATTGATCTTTCAGACACATATATCTGTATGGTTTTATGTGTGGTTGGGTGAACATGTAAATGAATAAATGAAAATACCATTGTTTCTCTTGAATGCATTTAGAAAAGAATGTGTGCACTATCAACAATACTTAATTGCAAATCACTTTTACTTTTTTTTCTCCCTATACTGACTTCTACCTTTAGGCTCACCCTTAAATTTAAAAAATAGGTCATATCTTCTTTAATAAGGAAATCCATATTATTTTCTGAATGCCCAACACAAGTGATTTTCTTCAAGGATTTCTAAACATCTAGTTCAAGAGGATTACACGTAAGTGTAGAGAAAATTCATTGTGGGCACTTGATGCTTATTAGAGAAGCATGTCTTTGTGAAAAACCACTAATCCTTATTCTTACTCTCCTTGTTTAAATACAAAACTTCCTAAAATAAAATATTATTAAAATTACCCTAGATAGTGCTTTAAATTATCTCTCCACTAAGCAAAAATCCAGTATAACCTAAATTTATTTAGTTATGCTGCACCAATTTGAGATGTAGTATTTGTAAAATCTCCCCGTGAAATTATTTTCTTTGATACAGCTGATTTTGAAGTTATTTTCCTTAGAAAGGCATTTTAAAAATTACTTGTAAAACATAAAAGTGGTGAATCAGTTGCTCTACCTCTGAAGGTCAGTACATCTTTGACTACCAGACAAATCTAGGTTAACCATCAAAGAAAGTCGTGAGCCAGGAAGCAGTAAGTAGAGAAAGAGCCACAAAAAAAGTGTTTAAAAGTTCCCTCTACCTGACATTTTTCTATTATTTACAAACCTTACCCATAAGTGTTTAAAATTTTCAGTGTTTGAAATAGAGATATGTATATATAATTAATAGGTAATTAATTCTGAATTAGGATTGAATGCATTTCAGCTACAAATATAGTAAACCCTTTCTTGGACATAACAAGAATTTGAACTCAGAATGACTTTTAGTCAACCTAAAAAGAGAGAAAAAAAAAGAGGCATAGTGACAATGCACATAATAACACATTTAAAGCAGACAAGTTTAAAGTACTCACTAGTCTTTTAACTTAGAACAAACTTAATATGAGCCCACAGTGTAAGGTGGGTAGTCAGTGAAATAATATACCTAGTATACGGTAAGTAGGCTGTGTATCAGTCATTTTTTCACTGACTAACAAACATCACACAATTTCAGTAGCATTCAATAACAAACATTTTTTTCTTCCTCACATGCTTGTAGCATAGCTGGGTTTGGCCAATCTTTGCTCTGGGCTTGATTTCAAGCTGTGGGATGAGTCCAAATCTTTACTCTATGTCTCTCATCACCTTGAATCATAGGTACCAAAGTAGAAACTCTTCACTGTCAAAAGCAGGAACACAAGCCCACCTCCATAAGCATATACCAAGCCCCCGCTCATATGTTGTCTGCTGATATCGCACTGTAAAACAAGTCACATAGACAAGCCCAACATCAGTGGGATAGGATATATGTTCCTATCATGGAAATGAAGAGGAACAGAGTGAATATTTGCTGAACAAAATTTTAATCTACCATAGGCAACTGTTATTATTATTTTAAATGCAGCTATAAACTGAGGCTACATTAATAGATGTCTAATTCCTGGTTCCAAGGGAGCATATATAGTCAGGTAGCAAAAAGAAAAATTTACCTAGTCTAATGTAATTGACCCCACCCCTGCTCACCAACACCATATGTGTTTATGAGTGAGTGTGTGTGTGTGTGTGTGTGTGTGTGTGTGTAAAGAGAGAAAGATTTTTTTTCAGAAATAATTTCTAGGTTTCATTGTTATTGTTCAGAATGCTTGCTCAGTCTGTGGCGTACCCCATGTATTTTTGAATGCTGCCACTCAGGGATGGTCCTTCTACATCAAGTTTATCCAATATGACCTCATATAATGCCCAAATCCCACCTTCCCACCCATCACATTTGATTGACCAAGGGATAATACCTCCATCAATTTGGGCTAACCAAATAATCTTTCCTGTACATTTATAATTAAATGTAAAATTCATTGTTCAGCTTACATCGGTCATCTGATGGAAGGACATGGTACACACTAGGGCTAGCCATGTATTACAAAGTTTGCTTCAAAAAAAGAGGTGAAGCAGACAGCAAAGAAACTTTGAAGAGAGAAGAGACCTGACTTTGTTCCTGGAGTTTTTTTGTTCCTAGTTCTGTCTCTTATGAAGACTATCCCTTCTTGTGCTCTATGAGATAACCTAGTTCCCTTCCTATGCATGGATCTTTTTGTGGACAAGCTAAAGTAATATTCTGTTTCTTACATCAAAAATAACTTTGGTTCAAAGTAAAAATTCTTCTTGTGTTTATGTTTGAGTTCAGTATATCAAAGCTTACCAATGAAGAACAATAAAATGATCTCTGAAGTATTGCCAGTTCATTGTCATTTATAGTATACTTACACTTATGTGCCCTAGCATTTATAGCATCTCATTTTATTCTGAACAAAGCAAAACTGAATGAAACTAAACTAAATTCAACTCTGTGAAGTAGGTAGGGTATATACAGGATTATCTATATTTAACTTACAGTAAAAAAATTAATGAATTCTATAAAAATGTATCTGGAAAATTTTAATAAATGTATATAGTTAATGAATTTTAGAGAGCATGTCTATTCCCCTTATTTACCAGAACCCCTAAAAATACCAAAAATTCAGGATGAGCTCACTTACTAGTGCCTAGCACTTGTGGTTTAATTAACAAAAATATTATGTAACACATTTCCTTAATATGCATAGCCCAGAGCTCCCTCAGTTTCCCTAATCTTTGGGAAAAAAGGAAAGATTTGATGTTGTCGTTTCCTGTTGCTTTTTCACTAATGTTGTTGTTCTATTCTAGATCTAGCTTTGCAGTGAGCTGTCGTTTGCTACTCTCCATGACCAGCAGAAACTCATGTCATGGTCCACATGACAGGGTGCTATCCCACTGGCCTGATTTGGGAAGGATATAGAGTACAATGTACTGTCCTTTTAGTTTCCCCAAGGCCACCATACAAGATTTTGATGTGCATGTGCATTTATTTACTGAAGGCTAAGATAATTTCAAAAGGGAGTTTCCATATAAGCTGGAAAATCTTGAAATTCTACCAAAAATTCATAAAATCTTGACTTTTTGTGAGTCTAAATATGGAAGGAGTCTAAATACTGAGGACTTCCATAAAAAAGGAAGCCTTCCATGGACACCTCCTCTAATCTTCACTTTCTTCACCTTTTTATGTGCATGTAACTTCTCAAAGAACCTCTTGCTTCAGATCTTTCCCTCCAAACCTCACTCTTATTCATCACCATTATTATATTTTTACATAGCAGAGTGTTAACAGCATAGACTCAGGCTCCTAACTGCTTACCTGAATTTCCTGGCTTTACCACTCTGAGTCCATTGGCAAGTTAATTTAACCTCTCTATGCTCACATTTCTTTATCTTTGAAATGAGTATAGTAATAGTACCTCTATCATTAGATGGTTGTGAAGATTAAACAGACTGTTATATACAAATGCCTGAAGAGTGTCTGTCATGAAATAAGCACAATGTTTGTTATTATTTTTAGTAGTAGTAATAGTAGTACCCACATACATTATGCCATGTCAATGTCCTGTAGGCTCAAGTTTGCTCAAATGATAATGATATCCATCACTACCCAATGCTGAAGTTTGACTATGGACATCAGCCCCATGGATGAAGGAACTAAGGCTTACAATTAGCATTTCCTGATTAAAATTCTCACCAGTGCAACTCTGGTCTTCTACTTGCTTTAACAAATGGGACTATTAAAGTAAGCACATCTGCCAGGATAGATATTAACTTACCTTCCAACTACATTCTAAATCTATACTGAGAAAAGGACAACATTTTTTTTTTCCACTTGGTAAGAGGCCTGTCTGCTCTTCAAGTCAATGGCTCCCAATTAGTGAGTGGAGAAGCACTTGAATCCTGCCCCACCCCAATGGGCCTACATGAATCATAAAAGAGATATGTTAGCTTTTAGTGTGCGCTCTACTGCGTAATATAGAAGGGCAGGGAATTCAATACTTTATACCCAATTGTCCTCACTGATGGAAAAAGTATGGAAGGATTATCAATCGCTCCTACCAATTCTAGAAAATACATAAACAATGAGAAATCTCAGATATTTGAAACTTCCAGGGCTACTTTGCCTTTTTACTACTAGTCATGTAAGTCCTGTCAATAAATTTTACACTTGAATGAGGTCACCTGCAAACTTCCAATCTAGTTTAAACTAGAACCTAGTTTTCCTAAATGCTGTCTGTTCAGAATTATTTACAAGATTTTTTTATATCCTTAAAATAAGTGCTTTAGTTCATTATTAAGAACACAAAAACATTGCGTTCAATTTGTCTAATTGTCTAAGGCCAATTTTAATTTTCTGCTTCGAGTATACCTATAACTTGGAACAGAGTAATATAAATGAAAAGATTTTGCCATGAATATAGGGAATTTGAGGACCTTATTCAATTCACTGTAGCCTCTTCCAGTAGAATATTTCTACAAGATGCCTAAGTTGTACTAATATGTGTTGCTAAGAGATCAAGTAAAAATGTTTGTCTAAGTAAATTTAAAAAATTAATTGTAATTCTTTCTTCATCTCGTTTTTTCACCTCTACCACCATTAAAATTTTGAGGTTTAATTTAATTTTGCTCAAGCAAATTGCAATAGAAATGATTCAGCCACCCAAGGAATACATTCTTGGGAACTGAAGCTCACAATTTTTGTTCTGAGATGTAAATATGCCTTAGAAGGATGCTTTAGAATCTCCTCTAGTTTGCCAGGTGTTCCAACTCAGGTATACCCTTGACTAGCATGTCATCTAAACACACGGCCAAATAGGGCTCTTCTATTAGTAGCTCTCCATGGTGCTCTGCAACATAATACAAGTGGTTGAATAGAAAAAGAAAATAGACTATACTCACATGATTTTCATCTATAATAATAGTGGTATATTTTGTCAGACCATATTCTCAGTAATACCAGCAGATAGCACACAAAGCTTATGTTAAGTAGAGGAACTATTTCCTCCCGACAATTTGCCAAATGTAGTAAATTTCACTGAGCATATATCCAGCCTGGTTGTTTTCTTTGCAGACCATAAATCCTTTATGTCCTGATGCTTCTAATAGATTTAAATATCAAAACTATGATAGTCAGGAAGTTACATAATTTTTAAAAAAATGTCTTGGTTGTTGAGGCTATCTGGTTTCATACTATATTTATCTACAAGAGCTGAATCTTATGTCTGTAATTGTCCCAAAATCTGACTTCTAGTACTAATTCCCCTGCAGACTAATTGCAGAACTTGTGCAAGCCACTTACTATCCCCTTTCTTTCAATTATATCATCCCTCAAATGGGGATTATACAATTTATCATTTCTAGTGTGTTCCAAAGTGCAATGCCTATCTGTGGACAAACTTAAGCATATTAAATATTAATGATTATGTCATTATCTATACAGAGTGTGCTCTTGTGATTTTTGGGTTTTGATTTGTCCATAACTTGTAGGATGAAAGAGACACTAAGTATCACTAAATATGTTTCACCTGGTAACCACTGATAATGATGCTCTCTAAACATTCCTAAACTGTATGGAACTTTGTGTGCAAAATAAAATTTTCTCAAGTCATTTTCCTTAACTCTTGCTTCTCTTTACTTTTCCCAGCAGTACAGGTGGTGCTAAAATGTTACTGCTTCCTAAACTTAGTTCTATATTTTTCCACAGATTTTACACAGATTCATTTATAAATGAACTGGGTTACTTTTGTTTGTTGTTTTACTCATGATATGTCATTTATGTGTTTTCTTTATTCTAGATTTTTCTTTCTGTTGATATTATTGCAGTTTTGAATTTTTAATAAATAATTACTACTCAAGTAACATTAGAGAAACAATAAGCTAATTCTCATAACCTCATTGATACTATGCCATAGGTAAATTACCGTTCAATAGTTTCAACATTCATAATTTGATAATTGTAAGCACATATAAACTTAAAACTAACTCTTAAGTCAAACACGCTAAACAAACAAGTTTGCAGGGCCCCAAGGCTTATATAAAGTAGGGCAAGGGTCAAAGGAAAGGAAAAAACAAAAAACAAAAATGAAAAAAAAAATGCCATCTCCTACTGGCCCAAACATCTGTCTAAAGAAAATAATTTAGGGGCATCAAAGAGAAGATAAAGACTTTATTCAGTTAATGTGCATGAGGGAACACATGAAGACTAGGTAACTCTCCAAGTTGAAGTAAAAGTGGAGTTTTATAGGGTCTGGGGAAGAGAGCAGTACGTGTCCTTGTGGCTTGGCTCAGGTTACACTTTTTGTCTTCAACTACTCCAAAAATTGTGGTTACAGCAGCTGGAGATAATTCTGTTTTTTCCTGCCCCTTTCTTAGTAACACTGGTACAATTCCATCCCAATAACTGCCAGCATACTTCTTCTGAGAGCCATCCTTTGTAAGCCTTGTGTTTTGTTGGGTGGTCAATCTTCAGGAGACAGAAGTAGCAAAAACTAAAAAAGGGGGAGAGGGGGAGGACAGAGGGCAGAGTAGGAAGGGGAAAAATGGAAGAAAGTAAGGGTAGAAGGTGAGGGAAATGGGGAACTCTATCATGTCTAATTTAATCCTTTTACACATCTTTCCTAAAATTCTGAATTTCTTTCTCATCATATAAATATCACTTGGGGTCTGAAAAAACATGTCAGGACTCAGTGAAAGGCTATGCAATTTATAAATTCTTTGAATCTTTCTCCACAATTGAATTTTATAGCCCCTTTCAATTACTTTATTTATTTTTTTAAAGAAGTTTTTTTTTTGATGTGGACCATTTTTAGAGTCTTTATTGAATTTGTTACCATATTGCTTCTGTTTTATGTTTTGGTTTTTGGCTGAGAGGCATGCAAGAACTTAGCTCCCTGACAGGGATCGAACCCACACCACCCGCGTTAGAAGGCGAAGCCCTAACCACTGGACTGCCAGGGAGGTCCCAGCCCCTTTCATTTGTACTCTGTAACCCCGATATCAATAATGTCATTTATTCACAATAATCATTTGCATAACTAAAGTTTTTATGCTCAGACATTTATACAAAAGAGAAAACACCCAGTTCTGGATATTTATTAGAGGGAAGTTACTATATGGTAAAGCTAGCAACTCAATTACTGAAAAACATTTCATCCCAAAAAGGATTATAGAGACAATTCTTCCTTTTCTGTTTCTGGTACATTTCAGTAGTTTGAATGGATTAGAACTCACATATGGTTTCAATAAATCTAAATTATAGAACATTATGGAATGGATTCATTAATGACTTTGGAATGAACTACTTACAGTTTGAAAGTTTACAAGGGTCTTGGTGGTGTTTAGCTTTACTCTCTGGAGCTCAAAGGACAATTATTATCTGCATTGAAACACAATGTTTTAATTTGCAATCTTCTTCTACCACTATCTCTATTTTGGTCCAACTCTCTTTGAAAGAATGAAAGGTCCTTGGCATCGATTCCTACCTTTCTGTTATATGGCCAATACATACTGACCCTATTCCTTCCAGAACATTTTTTTCTCTTGTCTTCTCTCAAAATGTTACCTTACAATTCATTACTGACACCTCAATTTTTCAAGTCCAAAATATGACAAAAACATTTGGACACTTTATTGGTGTTTACCCAATTAAATATGCCTTTACTTGATTTCCTTATTATAAAATGTAATGTTTTTCTGAATATTACATTAATTGTGCTGAAGCGTGTTAATCGGTTAACTGTAAAAATGATCTCAACTCTATTCTTGTTTAGAATAACTAGACTTTGAACCAGAACCTCTCTGGAGTTCTTGCTGTTTCAGAAAATGTATGAAAAAGATAGCAATTTAGCACCATGCGTATTATAATTAGCTTAATCGTTGTCAGCATGTAGCTATAAACCAAATACCAATTAGTCCTAGTTGTATATCCATGGGCTTTTCTGGTTGTCTTTGAGTTAACGTTTCTTATTTGTGCAACTTAACAGCTCCCCCAGTGTGCAAGGGAAAATGTTTTTTTAATACATTTTTATATGTGCAAATTAACTGCATATTTAGCTTCATTATGCAAATAAGCTGCACTGATAAGTTCTTATTAGCAAAAGACAGGTTTTGTAATGCTTAAAATTCAACAAATGTAAGAAAGCAATCTGTGATATGCTTCAACAGTCCACGAATGGTGGTTAGGTCTTATTAGAGATTTAGTTACTGTTTGACAATCATTTAATCCCTACAGCTTCCTGTATTTAACAAAGCCTATTTTCCGAATTGCAGAAAGTATATATATCAGAAGGAGCCATGTTCACATATTACGATAGTCACGGAGAAAAAACAGAACATATTTATGCTGAGAGAAGTACAATATCCTGAAAAAGATTTAAACATATATTGAGAAAGACATCCTTAAGCAGAGCAAGTCACATACTTACAGAGACCCACAAAGATTCAGAAAAATATATTCAGAAAAAAAGAAACATACTTGGATCCAAAAAATGGATCGGAATGCCCTACAGAAGTCTAATAAATGTTCACCCAACTCTGTTTTCTCATGTTCGGGAACACAGTTAGATGATGTTTTCCAGCCTTGTTTGCAGATGTGGTCATGTGACAATTCTAGATGATGGAAAGCAAGAAGGTAATGAATTCCACTGCCATGCTTTTCCCATAATGACATCTTACGTGCTTTCTGCCCTGGCTGAATTGGGTGGACATAAGCTCTGTGGTGACCATGGTAGCTCTGTGTTAAAAATGGCAGAGATGCTGTTAACTCAGATCCTTGATGTGGAAGTGAGTCCTTCCTTGAGGTCCATTATCCACCACTTTGTCATCTACCTTGGACAATTGGAAAGATATGAACATCCTGGAATGTTAAATGAAAAAAATATGGTATTTGAGTCATTATACATCTTGATCTATTACTTTGGCCTAGCATGCTTAATACAGTGAAAGATATAAACATAAAGGACACCTTCCAGTTTTTTATCAACTTTGAATTTTTCCTTCAAGGACTGTCAGAGTTTGTTTAGTTGAAAAAAATCCTTTGATGTACTAGACTTCAGTTACCATGAAGTCTTGTCTTATAGGCCAAATATCAGGGCTTAATGAAAGGGATAGGAGAGTGTAATTTAAGTAGCAAAGGACTAGAAATTAAAAGGTATTATTTATATTCATGACACTATTACTTCTAGCTGGTGATATAAACAAGTGAATTTTCCTTACTGGAACTCCTTTTTCCAGATCTGAAAGATGTGAGCGTTTAGATTAAATGACCACTCAAATTCCACCATACCATAATTAGCATTCTGTGATTCTATAATTCAAAAGGGCTCAAGGTATTACAGAGGTTCTTCTCTGTAAAACAGAGACTAAAATTAAAGTAGGTGAAAAATTATACCATGTGCTTTGTTTTCCTTCTATTTTTTTCTGGGATTTTTGGCACTTGAGCTCTAGCCCTGATATAATCCTGAGCTAGTACCTATCAACTGTCTCATTTATTACAACTCAAAATGATAAAGTCATATAGACAATTTCTAAAATTATTTCAAAATCTAACATATCATGGCACTGGGAGATAGAAAGTGTTACTCTCCAAGAATAATGTGTTTATTGGAAGCTTTGTTAATCATACCATGCTTCTGTGAACAAAAGAAAAATTTACACACTATTGGGATTTTGAAACAGGATCTGTGTGATAATGAGCAAGTTGTTGAACCTCTCAAAACTTTATTGTCCTCAACTGTAAATGGGGGTTAACATGGGCCTCCCACTGTTGTTATGAGGCTTAAATGAGGTTAGAAATGTGGATGTTCCTAGTTTAGCCCTTGCCATGTAGCAAACTTTCTGCATGTCTGTTGGCTTATTCCCTCGTTTTTTGCACAGTGTAGAAAAAGTATGCTGCACAGTAGGCCTAACTCTGACCCAAACACATTCAGGCCACTGTGAAATATTCAGGATGGTTTATGGCTTAAATATTGGCAGAACATGCAGGTTGTGCAAAAAGACAAATGGAGATGTGACATTGTAAATTAACAGTAATCATTGGTGAATATTTTCTTAGAGTTGTATCATTTGTGCTTATAGATAGAATGAAAATAATTTCTCATATTGTTATTTTTTTAATATTAAGCAACTGTTTGCCTTCACTTGATCTTAGCCAAAAGGCCAAGAAGCGATACTGTATGCTTTCAAAGTAGTAAAGGTAATTCACATTTCCTGATCATATACTAAATGCCAGAGGTGCTTCTTCTTTGTTATAGAATTTAATCCTTATGATCAAACTTTCAACGTAGGTGCCCCCCCCTTTATTATCTAGGTGAAAAAAGAGGGATCAAAGAGACTAAGTCATTTGCTTGAATCATCTATTGAACTCAATGTAGAAAGGAAACCCACGTACAGATTCAAATCCAAGTTTGGTTCCAAAGCCCATTTTCTTTTTACTATATCATTTTAACTTTCAACAATGAAGTCTACACCACCTCCCAATTATCCTGCTTTAATCTGTCAACTCTTACTGTACTCATCATTCCTGTCAAGAGAGTTAATGTATTAAAGCTCAAAAACACAAATTGTAGGGTAGAGATGTAGGGGAAGCATAGCATCTCAAAGGCTTACTAATCCTCTCTAAATGTTGCTTTGCTTTGTGAAGGGCACATTTGTCCCAAAGTATTTAAACATATATATTTATGGACAGAAAGTGAGGAGGCAGCAGGAGCATTCTGATATGTGGTCATGTCAAATACAACTTGGTTAGAAAAGAGAAGAAAACAAGAGAAACTTTGTTGTGACAAACACATGATGTGCATGATGTCATTTGGTTGTTGTTGGCAAAAAGTCTATAGATGACATCTGTTTATCTATTTGTGAACCAGACACAGCCAAATTTTGTACAATGTCTCTCTGTACAGTCTCCTGAAGGAAGGTCCCTTGTAAGTGACAATGTGTCAAAAGTCACCAAAAATCTGTTAAAATTTAACTTCTGCTGAGAAAATAGTGTACTTGAGTATGTGTGGAGAATGTATTGAATCCAGATGAGACTGGTAATTCTGTCTCCATTAGCAACAAACACCCAAGAGAATGAAATGTTTAACTTAAAGAAAAGATTGTGATCAGAATGGCGATTTCCTCGAGAGAGGACAAAATGCAGACAACTACACCACCTGGGTATGTTTCAAAATTTTAGTTCCCACCATCCTCCTGAATCATTATATGTGCACAAATCAATGACCTCAGAAAATGTTTTACTGTTGCGTCTGGAAAGAATTTCTTCATTTTTTTTAACTGTGTTCTTTCAAGGATTGTTATTTATAAAACATGTAAGAATTGTCATCAACCCCCCTACAAATTAACTTTTATCTTTATTTGTTGGTTTTTTTTTAGTTTATCATAGGTAACTTCTGAAATACTCTTGTATCTCTGGCTCACCTCAGCAGAGTTTCTATATATGCACAATTTGTATACCAGTGGACTCTATTCATAAAGAAGGAAAATTTCCCGTGTCCATTGTATGCCTCTGTTGGAAGACTCAGTGGAATTGAGAGGACTCAACTCAGTGGAAGAGTCAACCCAGTAAAATCTGTGGGTAAGTATTATAACTGAAATGATTGGTTGCATATACACTGATCTCAAAGCATTGAGGTTTTTTGACTTACAACTTGCTGAAAGACAGAAATTAAACAGAACAGTAAACAGTTCTATGAGATAAATATATGCTCATTCTTTCAGATATCATTTGCTGTGGAAAAAAAAAACCCCTCATGACAAAGCAACAATTTTATTTGCTAACAATTGCACAAGTCAGCAATTTGGGCTGGGCTCAACTGAAAAATTCTTCTGTTGGTGTCACCTGAGATCACTCATGTAGCTGCCATGATCTGGCAGCTCAATTGGAATTGAATGAACTAAGATCCCCTCACTCACATGTCTAGTGGTTGGTGTTGGCTACAGCCTGGAGCTGTAGGCACAATAGGGCGATTTGTTTTCTCCTATTCCAATAAACATGTCCAGGCTTCTTCACAGGGCAGTCTCAAAAGAGCCAAAGCAGGACAAACCCCAAAGTGCAAGTGTTTTAAACTTTGCTTTCTTTACATTTGTAAATATTGTATTAGCCAAAATTTACCTGCTAAATCCTGTTCCTTAATGGAGGTTCAGGAATGTCATATTGCAAAGGGACTTGTGTGCAGTAACAATTTGTCCTCTAGTCACAGATTATTCATATTCCTCCTGCATGCAAAATATTTTCACCCCCCATCAAAAGAGTGACACCAAAGTGTTCTCTATTCCTGCAAATACTAATTTCTACTCATCTTCTCATTCCTTTCTATTGTTTCCAACTATCCCACCAACATTTCTTTTCATATCTTAGAGTGCTTTGTGTTCCTGTCTTCTGTATATGGTCTCACCTTCCACCAGAGGAGGTAGTAGAGATTAGTGGGCAGTTGATTCAAGAGAAAAATTAGGTTATCATCTATTTGAATTATTTATATCATCTGATTTATTTGGAGAAGATAAAATAGACTCCCTCCTCTTTGTTTTTCTCCTACAACTGCTTTCCTACTACATCTTCTTTCTTACCCACTGGATGAATCTTGGGTAAATCTCCTAGCTTTCAGGTATTGGATGAGCAGCAATTTTAGATATCAGAAGTCTAATCAGATTGAATCAGAGTTTTTCTTTCACATCTAGTTTAAAGCTTTTCCTTTTCCCTGAGTTTAGACCTGGATCTCAGATTCCATATATCAGCATTGGATAAGGGGCAAAGGGTGAATTCCTGCATCCTCCAAGGATGGAAAGGAAGATGGGGAAACTGAAAGTGAGGGAAATGGCAAGATCTTTTTGACTGGTGCTGCTGTGATCTGAGTTTGCTCCCAAATGTGTGGCAGGTACTAAAATATCAGTTACTTCTCTGACAAGGCAGCCTTGTAGATTATTCTACTTCTGGGAGAACTTAGCTCAGCAATTCTCCAACAGAACCAATTCCTATTCAGCTGACTTCTACAGACCAAGCCCTTAATTTCTGCTCCTATGATAATAACCCCTTTTTTTCTAGGATGAGTCCACTTTGTAGCTCTACTCTTGAATGTGGTCCTCTCAAGAAGGCTAGGCTTGATTGCTTTCTGAACTGACCATTCTGACCCATAGGAACCCTGACCCACGAAATCCTGGGGCCCACTGTCTTCAGAGGCAATGTCAGACAGGGCTTTCCCTTTAACCTGTTAAAGAAAGAGTCAAGGACTGTCCCTATAGACCCCTAACTTAGACAAAGATCAGCTTTTGCAAGATCTCCTTCACCATGCTTTCCTCTGATAGCAGCATGAGAAGGGCCCATGAGTTTCTGAAGCAGAAAAAGCATCCCACTGGAGTAAATGTCAATATTCCTTTCTGGTAAGCAGTTTACTGTCTTTCAAGTGGTTCGTAGCTTTCTCCCTGGTTTGATTTGTGTAGGAACACCTCCATTCCCACCTGCAAAGAGAGGGGAAGGGAAATGCCTCAGTGCTTTAAATGGGAAAAGCATATTGAACAGCCTATTACTTAAATATTTATTTATTTAACATTTTCCCCCTCTACACACTTAAGGTCAATTTCTAACTTAGCAGGCCTCTGAAGTATCTATCTCTACTGTTCTTTATTTATCATTTGTCTATTCTGTGTGGATTTACATATTTGTTTGTGCAGGATGATGGTACCAGGAGACATTCATCTTAGCCTAATCAGAAAAACAGAAGACTCTTCTTTTCACTCTGCTGTATTTTGTGATTGGTGCTGCCAGCATTCATCTCCACAAGACTCAATTTTCCATTTCTTCATTAACCAAAGTCCTGTGCTTCCAAACACTGTTTGTTATGATTTTTTAGCATTACTGCCTCAAGAGTGCTTTTCTTCTAAGACCACCAAGTTGGGACAACCAGGCCTCCTCAGGGAGCCCCCTCATCCTGAAACAAGCCCCACTTGGAACAGGATAACGGGTTGGTGATCTCAATTTTTACACAGTCTTTCTGGCCTTGCTTTGCACCTTGGCTACCTGAACCCTTAGCCATCCAGCCAGCCTGGTGTCTTACTGCTGTCATATTTCTCTGCACTACTACCAACCAGGGGTCATGATTTTTCACATCTTTCTTGACTCTTGCCAGCTGTCGTCTGAAATATTCTGGGAATCCTTATTTATCCTGCTCTCAAGAATTCTAACTTCAGGTAGAAATGGATAGGATTTAGGCTTCAATTGTTATTTTAGGACAGCACATTGATTATTCAGTTTTGTTTTGTTCTGTTTTTCCTTTACAGATTTTTTCCTTCCCCAACAACGATAAGGCAAGGGATGGAAAATTCATATTTAATACACAAAATTTCTAGCTTGCATTCAAAGAGTCACTAAAAACAAAACAAACAGATAAGATCAATTCACGTTTTTAACTTAGCAACAAATATGTGTAGATGACACTACTATCTAGGACCATACCAATAGATGAGAATGGGCTCTTAATTTTCTATTTTAAATGTCTAGTAGCAGAGGGTATTGGCTGATCCATTATAAATTCTACCACTCAATCCTTCTAAATTATTCTAGTATGGACTCTACTGAAATCAATCAAATTTGTTCACACAAGTAGCCAGATACGACCAAAGGTATAGAAAATATCACTGCAAAGTTTGTAGAGCCAGTTGATTTTTCCACAGTCCTTTGCCTCTTCCAGGTCACTTTTTTTTTTTCCTTAGATACAATCTACTGTAAAAATGTAAGTGGAAACAGCTATTACACTCAAAATTTAAGTAAAATCTCAAGATTTATCTAAGTCCAAAGTAGCCTAAATCTATGTCTGAATGTAGAGTTGATTACATTAATAGGGGGAATAGTATTTTTGAAGTGGCTTTCTGATCCTGGGTTCCCTAGACAGAGATGGACGCTCATTTGAGTCATATACTTCCAAGGCCCTTGCATGGGATCTAACAGTGTGTTCACATTGTTATACATAGTTTTAGAAAGTGACAAAAGTGCTATTTAACCACAATTTAATATATTTGCTATACTCTTACACTCCAATATCCTCTTAGTCATGTTTCCTCTATTGCCTGGTGGCTTTGGTGTGGCACAGGCATAACTAAAGTGAGGTAGAGGTATGAATCTGTTTAGTTTGGTTTGGTGGTTTGCAGTCACTTCTGTATATAGTTCAGGGATTGCTAACTATCCACCCAGTCGCAGGAATGGCTTCAGAACACCCACTGCTGCCCCCCTGGGATTGTGACTGATAGTGCAAGGTCAGAGGTTTGGAGAGCTGTGTGAAAGTATCCTATGGCACCTGATATCAGCAGGAAGTAGCTAACAATGAGTTTGCTTCTAAAACTATTTAACATTAGTTACTGAATAAGAACCTTTGAAATGCTCTGATATCTTACAGCTCATATATAAGAGAATCTTGAGGGATATTTTTTCTAAATTTGATAATAATTCTAATAATGTATTAAAATGTATTTAAAATTTAAAATCTAATAATGTATTTTAAAATAATGTATTTAAAATACAGTAATAAGGTATGAAGCTGAAATAAACTTTTCTAAAACTATCAATAATAAAACATTTCAATCAACAAAAGACTGGATTATCTGAGAAAAGATTGAATTATCTTACTATTATTTCTAAGGTAAATAATAATATAAAATGTAGTCACGTGAAGGGGTAATCAAAGAATAGGCAGCCAAATATCAGGAAAAAATGTAGTAAAATGTAAAACAGAAATGATTCCAGTAGTTTATGAATAAAAAAATTTCTATTTCTCTGGATTTTTTTATGTTTATGGTTAGGTTTTTAAAAATGTATAGTTTTTCACGATTTCATTTACAATTTTATGTATAATTTTTATTGTAATTATATATTTTTTAAAGAGGTCCCCACAGATTACATAAGCTTCAGGTCCCACAAGACCTGGATCTGCCCCTGCCCATAGGGTATATAGATTAGATAGATAGATGGATAGACAGATAGATAGATAGATAGATAATCTAGAAAAAGTAAACAGCTCTCTCTAGTTCATGTCAGCTTCTAGGAAATAATATTAGTGAAGGCAGACAATACCCAAACCATACAGGACTTTATGGGTTAAAATCAATATTTCAATGCAACCAGCTGGCACTTAGGCGCTAACTAGGAGCCAGTGCAAACACACAGATGACTCACATAAATAAAGCAAACGTCCTAATGCAGGACATGTGAAAATTAAGACAACAACATGCCACTTAAGAAAATTATCTGAAGAAGCCAATCCCTTTGTAGGGATGGAACATTCTCAGCAAAACCTTGGGACACATTAACAGGATGGCTTCCCTACCCTTTCCCGTAACTGGCTCTCTGGCGCTCTTAGTGAAGGGGAGATGGATTTAAGAGCCATTTGGATTTGGAGAGGATTTGTCTGAAGATAGATTTACAATTAGGTAAAAAAATGTTTCAATCCGAATATTACACTATTTGGACAAAATAAAAATCCCATTTAAAAAAATAGGAATTCAGGTTCTGTTTTTTTTGCTTTTTAATTAAAGGCCTTTCATCATTTCTGGGTTACTGCTGGCTATGGTATTTGAATGAATTATCTCCATTGTTTCAGGTTTTTCGAATTTAACAGCCTGTTCTGAAGCAACATGCTTTGGGATTAAATCCAATTTATAAAGGTGTACCTGAGAAGGTTTTCTTTAATATTCTTGAACAAGAGAATTTCAGTCGCTAATAAGTCTTGGGCAATATTTTTATTTTTTAATAAAAAATTAATTTTCGTTTTCTTCTTTTTAAATAAACAATCTTTGAAACAGAATTCCCTAAAATCATGAACACACAGTGCAAAATTCCAAAAACTCTGAAGATAACCAAACCTATATTTGTATGCCAGCATTACCCCTTCTTAGATGAAAGACCATTGGCAAGTGGTTTCAACTCTCTGAGCCTCACTAAATTCACCTTTAAAATGAATCTTGTATGGAGCCTAAGTTCTCATCCTGTGGTGAGGGTTAAATACGATCCCAGGTGAAAACATTTTAACACTGGCCATTATAAAATAATTAAAGTCATCTTGAAGCTCCCTTTCAACTTTTTATTTTTGAAATTAATTGAAGTTAACTTGCTGCTAAAATGCTGGTCCCAAAATTCTGGGGAAAAATTCTTAAAGGAGCTAAGAAGAAAGCCTAGCACCATATTGAAAATACATCAAATAGAAATAAAGTACAATATCTGCTAACACTGATGAGTTAGTGTGGGGGAGAGGGGGGGAGGTGTTTAAGAAAGAGGATGAGAACAAAGCAAGATTATTTTCAGTGTAGAGTGCCTCCTCTGTTTTATAGATGACTTTTAGTGTACTAAGCAAGAAAATCAACCATGCCTTCCATATCCTTTGTTTTGTTAGGGGGCCTTTTTATTTTTTTTTCTTTTTTTTTTTTTTCTTTTTTTTTTTTTGCTGTATGCGGGCCTCTCACTGTTGTGGCCTCTCCCGTTGCGGAGCACAGGCTCCGGATGCGCAGGCCCAGCAGCCATGGCTCACGGGCCCAGCCGCTCCGCGGCATATGGGATCCTCCCAGACCGGGGCACGAACCCGTATCCCCTGCATCGGCAGGCGGACTCTCAACCACTGCGCCACCAGGGAGGCCCGAGGGGGGCCTTTTTAAGGTCACACTTCAGATATTCCAATAAAGAAATCAATACTGTATCCTACTCTCAAGGGCTTGAAAACAAATTGTCTGACTTAAAATATCACACACACACACACACACACACACACACACACACACTATCTTTATTTTTTTATTTTTTTCCTATAGTGACAGAAAGGGGATGAGGCTCAAAATTTTGCTGGTGGTGAAGGAAATGACAATTGACGAACTAGATTTTGCTTTAATTGTTCTTTTTGTCTACTATTAATAATTGTAAGTGTATCTTTCTTTTCATTGAAGGAAACAACATAAGTGAGTTATTACTATCTAATTTGTAATTTTTATTTTAAAATTTAATAATTTCTTTCATGCACCTGAACACTTTTAAGAAAATACTAGAATTCTTCAACAGTAATAATCCAAAAGTCCTAAATTTGTCTGAATCCTATATTACTGACTGATAATGGCAACATCTACATAACAACGAGTAATTATTTCCATTGTTTGTGTGCTCAAGTGCTAGATTAACTATTTTATTATATTGTCTTCATTATTTCTTAAAATAGGCTTATGAGATATTATTTTAACACTTTAAAGATGAGGAAACTGAAACTAAGTTGAAGTAAATCTCTTGTCAGAGGAAGCTATCCAGAAATTGATCAAATTAAAACTTACATTTGAAGTGAAGTATTTCAATTTTTCAAAGATTATCTAGAAAGAACCATGCTCTGAGCCACTGTTTGACATAATGAAAACAATATTGATAGCTCATATTTTAAAACTTTCACTATGCCTAGAGTTCTATCAAATCCTTTATCTATATGGTTTTTTAAATCGGTACAAAAACCCTATGATTTCAGTGCTTTTATTATCTTCATATCTTCATAAAATCTGAATCTTGGAGCGGTTGGCAAATGTACTGAAAAGTCACTAAGTTTTGCCCATCAAACCCTAACTTATTGTATCACTCTACAAGATGCCTTCCTTATGCAGATTAGATAGGTATCGATATAGTGTAGATTGAAAGATGCCATAGTTTGCCCATAAACTGATTCACATCTAGAGCCTTTGGGTTAAGTTATTGTTTAAAGGCAAATGACAGGTGATTTACCTATTAAGTTGTTATTACCTAATCCATGACATATCTAAGGCCACCCTGGATCATCCAGAGAGGGGACTAATGAAGAAACACAGAGGGCTGTTGGTAAGGGAAAATCTTACCCTAAAAGAACAATTCAACCACAGCAAAGCAATAAAGCTGTGATTTAAGCTTTGTGACAAAATAGAGAAAGAACAAGTTTAAGGTACTAAAAACAAGCAACCGAAAAACTTGCAAATGACTAACGTGCAGAGAGCAATATCTGTTTTAGGTGTATTAATAAATATATTGTTTCTTCAAAAGAGGTCAGTACACTTTAAAAAGCAACATATCTCAAGACTTTCTGTCACTTGCAATTTTTCAAATGGTTAACACTTTTATTATCACTTTGGCACTGTTATATCTTCCAATATGATTAAAAATTTGGAGATAAATCAAGTTTTCCAAAAATTGCATAGATTTTGCTTAGAGCCACCTATGTGCTTACTGTGATACTCTCTACTAAGTTGTTGATACTCTCTACTAAGTGTAGTAGAGATCTTTATAGATGTAAAATAGATGAGCTCCAGAAAGGCAGTCTTTAAAGTAATATTCATGCCTTAAATAAATAAATCCACATTAAGTCACAAGATATTTTTGTCCCTCAGAAATGTTCAATGGCAGAAAGGAAAGAAAGAAGTGGAAAGTTAGCCACCACAGTAGTAAGCATTGTGGTTCATCTGGGGTATATTTTGTGGACCCTTCTAAAGTGTCATAACATTTTTTTTCCCTGAGAACCCAAAACGTCTTCTTACATCATTGAGAAGCAGGCTTCTCTGTGGAGTTTGTGTGCTCATTTTACTGGTTCTGGGAGTCTCAGATGTAGAGCTCTCACTCTCCCTCCAGCTTTGACACTTTCTCCCTATTCCCAAATGAGAAACTTATGATGGGCTTGGGAATGCTATGTTCTAGAGGAACACCACTGTAGAGCCCTTAATTTATCAAACTAAACACATCAGTCTTTCTTTCTTGTTTCCTGGTTCCTGACCTCTCTTCCTGACTCCTGTCCATAGTTCCCTTTCCCCTCCCCTCCACATAAACCAAAGGAGGAAGATCTGAGGAGGAATTATGAATGGTCTTCTCTTCTCATCCCCAACCCACATTCCTGGTTCAAGTTTTCCTTTTTAAATTCTTTTCTGACAAGGTGATTTCCTTTCTTCTCTAGTGTATTCCCTGGTAGGGTCAGACCTGGTCCTTGAAAACTGATCCCTACCAGAGGATTGCAGGTCTAGAAATCGATACCTAATGGGAGGGCTATTTTCCATCCCGATGTCTTCACAGTCAAAGAATCATTTTTTGGCAGGTTTTTATTTCTTAACTTCCAAATATGTATTCAATAAGCATATATTATGTACCAGTACCTGTCATACCTTGTGCTCATTTCTAGGGATATAATGATGAATTGGATATGTGCTCTGCTCTCAAGTGTCTTTCCATTTAATATAAATATGACTGAATACATCCAGGTACACACTGGTTATAGTGATTATGTTTCCAAAGATGGTCACAACATTATCTCTCATCCTGTGTGTTCTTTTGCAGTGAGATTTTGCCATTCTTCTATAAAGATGTATAGTTGATTTCCCCTTTGTTTGAATTCAGACTTGCCCTGTGAACTGTTTTCACCAACAGTATGTGAAGAAAGTGATGCTGCATAGTGTTCAAAGCCAGACCTTAAGTGTCTCTTTGGAACACCCTTTCTCAGAAACCAGTCACCATTCTGTCAGGAAACCCGAAAGCTAAGTGCAGAGGCCCAAGTGGAGAAAACTGAAGCTTCCAGCTAACAGACCCAACTGAGCTCGCCCTCAGAAGCTCACCCCAACTGTTGACCATGTGGATGGGAGCATTTTTGGATCTTCCAGTCAGCCCAGCATCCCAGAATACACCACATGAACCAAAATAACTGTGCAGGCAACCCATAGAATTATGAAAATCATACATTATTGTGGTTTAATCCACTAAGTTTAGGGTGGTTTGTCATGAATCAATAGATAATTTAAGTAGGTGTGTAGCTTAGATTTTTCTTTGAGACTGGTCTCTTATACCATAATACATAAATAAATGAATGTGTATATATGAATAACATACTGTAATTAAGTAAACATGAATTTCATTTTAGTTCTCAAAGAAGTAATACTATATACACAATAAGTTCTATTGTACTTCCATTGTGGGGAAGTATTATTTCACTTTTTATTTAAGAAGAATTGGGGAACTCTGCTATAAACCAGGCACACTTCTTGGCACTGAGGAAGAAACTAGGGACCTCACCCTTAATAAGTCTCAGTCTAGTGAAAGAGATGGACAATTGCACTTAAGAAATAAATGATGTGCTCCATTGAAGAATGTAGCTGACTCCCCTGATACCTCATCTTCACATCACTTGAGCCTACTTCTAAATTCAGCCTCATTTATGCAGAAGTTTCCACGTGAGCTCAGACTCACATTGCCTTGGCAGGGACCTGCCTTAAGCTCCTGGCCTCCATCTTTCTGCTTTTTACCTTAGGAACGTCTCCATCACAATGGAAGCCTCTGCTTGAACATTTAGGGGAGTTAATTCTCCCAGGGGCAACTCTCAACCAATGAAGGAAGGCAGGCAGTGAATAATGGAAGCCAGCTTCCATCCTTCAAATGGACAATTCTGGGAAACATTCTTCATGTTTCTCAGATATTCCAAGAGAATTAAGTACCTGGTGCTTTCTGTGGCACTCTCAATCATGCACACTTACATAAAATTTTCTTTCTTCCAGGTCCCACTCTCTTTTTCCTTCTCTCTTCAAAAACAAACTACCTGCATCAAGCTTTGTCTCAGCCTCTGCTTTTGGGTGAACTCAAAACAAAACAATGAGGGCTTCCCTGGTGGCGCAGTGGTTGAGAGTCCGCCTGCCGATGCAGGGGACACTGGTTCGTGCCCCAGTCTGGGAGGATCCCACATGCCACGGAGCGGCTGGGCCCGTGAGCCATGGCCGCTGAGCCTGAGCGTCCGGAGCCTGTGCTCCGCAACGGGAGAGGCCACAACAGTGAGAGGCCCATGTACCGCAAAAAAACAAACAAACAAAAAAAAAAACAATGAGCAATGGTCTGGGAGCACAAAGGAAGGCCACTTGAGACTGGAATAAGATAAGTAAGTTGTCTTTGGACTAACATTATGTTCAGCAGAACACATGTTGATTGAATGATTGATTGATTGAGTGATTAAAGAAAGGAGCTATCATCTTTCTAATCTGAACAATAGGCATTTGATGACTTTAAATCTACAGTACCCAAATTCAAGTCCCCTTTGGCTACTTGGAAAGGCAAAAGAAGAAAATCAGAGAGAGTAGGATGGTTAAGAATCAGATGAATAAATGCAGTAACCAGATGTTCATGTTAAATTTAAAATTAATGTGGTGAAAAAGTATGTAGTTTGTCAAGAGAGTCCATGGAATGGAAAATATTAATAACAAGAATGTCTTATAAATGATATACTTCCCAAACAGCTGAATATACAAGATAAATTCAATTTCAAAGCCCTTGTGTCATTAACAAACTACTCATGATTTTCTCACTAAATTTATGGATTCTCCAGGACCTTCTGTGCATTGCCTCACATGGTAAAGCTTCATTAACTTCTCTTCCCTATTTTGTTATTGTTCGACCTCTGAATTAATCTGTCTCTGTAGAATTTCCATCACTATTGTTTTCTCCAGACCAAATAAAAGAAGAGTATATTCAATTTGAGTGAGAAATGTTGCACAAACACTCACTACTTCCAGTTTTATTAGGAGTTATTTGTAGGCCAGCAAAAGTAGCAAGGAACAAAGCATTCCATTTGATCAGTAGTTTTCATGTTTTAACAAGAGGTTTCATGGAGAGTTGTTTTATTGGTGCAGGAGGAATGAGGCAGGAACTAATTATTAATTTCAAATTTAGGTAAAACTAAATTAAACAAGTGCAATCAGGTTGGAGTACAATAGCTCAGAATAGAAATGAACCCTTCTTAAAAAAAAAGCCATTTGCCTTCCCTTGTTGTCAGTTACAGCATGCCTAAGGAGAAGGCATAAAAATTCATCTACTCATTTCCCTTTGAATTAGGTTTATTCATATAGCAAAGTGTGAGGAATCAGGTTTGTGAATGTGTGAAGTGAATCAGAAACATACATGGGCCATGTGTATCTTTAACTACTCCATTGGGTTGGCATGATTTCCACTTGTGAGGAGTTTGATCTTACAATGATACTCAACACAAGTAATATTTACAGATAAAATTTACAAGTCATGCTAATTGTTATATTACAAAAAAAACAAATTGGTGAATTGTGCCACATATTTGAAGTTTAATCTGTGTATCTCTGTATATTTGAAAATATAATCCTATTATAAATTATGTAGTCATCTGTTTTACGATGTTTTCATTAGAATTTCTACAAGTCATTTGTAACATACATAACAATCTCTTCTTTAAATGCTATTTCTCTCCTTAACATGTTTTGCCTGTTTTCTGTTTCAAGCCAAGTAGTAAAGGCATTATTATTTTTAAATACCTGTATGTACTTTTCTCTTTGTATATCTCAGCTCTTTCTTAAATTTTATTTATCACATTTCTTTCAAATCTGCCTTGTGAAACATAATAAACCTTTGAATCTGTAAGTATGCTTCTCAGTAGTTCCAGATTGCCACTTAGCTCCAGGGTGGATAACTAAAACTGCTGTAATGCACAGTATTCCCCAAAGATGCATTTAATCATTTGCTTCATTCTTGTTTTTACCTACTCTGAACTTCTACATCTTAGGTCAGGAAAATTCCACCTTATTTAGTGGTCTAAGAATAACAGTTCTCACCATTATACAACCCACCCAGATTTCAGTTCCGAGCAGAACTGAAAGTCAGGGATTTTATTCTGCTTCATTCATTGCCATATCCCCAGTGCCCAGAACAGTCCTGGCACAGAGTGGGAACTCAAAAAAAAATATTTTTGAGCAAATACATAATCATTAATTGTGGTACAATATTAAGAAAAATTATCATTTTATTAATTTGTGACAAGTACTCCATAAAAAGTATCAGGTCTTTTCATTTTAATTTTGAGTTGTTCAACTGGACCTCTAGCCAACAGAAAGGCCCTGCCATTTGTTAAACAGTCTTGAAACTTTCCAAACCCAAAGCTCAGCTGGTAGGCTGAGCTTGGTAGAGCTCACCACAGTGATACGTTTATACCTCTCTCACCACAGCCCTCAGGGTAACCAGCATGAATCTGGTGGTCAGCTGTCTGGGACAGTTTGAAACATCGTCAGAGCTGCTGGGCATATTTCATTTTATCTCTGCACCCTACCGCCTCACACATCCCCTCCAACCCCCACCCCCAAATTTATGCCAGATTTGAGTCTGATCCTCTTCACAGAGTCTGATGTGCTGTATCAACCAAACACATGCTTAGCCACATGAACTACAATAATACATATATTCACCAATGCTAATTTGGAGTATTTCCTCACCAAAGAGTAAGTGTTAATGATAAGTCAGTGTGGCAAAGGAAGAACCTCTGTCCTGACCTGTAAGTGAGGAGCATTTTCTGCATATAAAAATCATATTGGAGATATTTTGAAACTCTCTGAGTGGGAAGAATATCTAAGGGTAGGCTAGATGGCAGAATCAAGAAAATAAAACATATATAATGACCTAAATATAAGAGAAACATATTTCTCACTCAGTTTTAGTTCTTTTGGTCTAACTGCTCTGAACCATGTTCTTCTATACATGACTTTCAAGGTTGTTTGGGGGGAAGTCTCCATTCTAATCATTTGGAAGAAGAAATGCATGACTGTGAGGGATATATTCTTATTGGTCATACTTGGAAATTGTAACTCAATTCTGCTCACATTCAATTGGTAAGAACTCAGTTGCTGTACCTAACAGCAAAGAAGACAAAGGAATATGGTCCAGCTGAAAGTTCATTAAGAAGAAACAGATTGTGGTGTCTATGAACATTCACAGTTCAGGTCTCCTGCAGCAGAACGTATAATTGACTATGGTCCCCAGCTGCTGTGCCTCTGGGCCCACCACTGTATAATGAAAATTATGCCAAGTCTAATACTATAAGTCATCAAGGCACACACTTTAGCATACCTTCTTTCTTATCTGAAGCCTCATCCATGAAACGTTAAATAAAGACATATATGCAGAGTAGAGTGTAGTGGTTTCAAGTATAGACTCTGGAGCCAAAAGGTCTGGATGACCTTGGGCAGATTACTTAACCTCTCTGTGCCTGTTTCTTTATCTTAAAATGGAGTGAGTAGTATGTATGTTGCACAGTTAATGGGAGGATTGAAAGAGTTATGCATGTAAAATACTTAGAAGAGTGTGCGGTGCTTATCCACTATAAAACAATTAGCTATTATTATTCTGCCACTATGCTCTATGGGACTCTGGGTTTTTTTTGAATGATCTTCATAGTTGTCAGGGTGAGGTTCTAGATGTTTTACCCCAGCTTTCAGGAAAGAAGCTTCAATTTTATCAGTTTATTTATTGACTTCTTTGTGGGACACAGGTCTATATCAAGGTTTCAAGGTTTGCCTCAGTTGTAAAGAGCTACCTTGGCTAAAGATATATCCCTCCTAGGAGTATATCTGATGGCTATTCAAGGCAGAGGTATAAAAGCCTCACCACGTCACCCACTGCTGGATAATTTTGGTAGACCTTATCTACTACAGCCCCTGGTGGATAGAGGGAAGGCTTGGTCTAGCCTGCAATGCGGACTTCCTTCTTTTGCCAAGGCTTTCTTCCTCACTCTCTCTTTCATTGGGGTCATTAGCCCTTCATGTATACACTGCCCACAAAACTTCCGCTCAGCACTCAGTGTCTGCTTCTGGAAAACCCAATCTTGAAAGCACTTCTGCATGAGATTCTTTTTTTTTTTAATTTATTTTATTTTATTTTTATTCATTTACCTATTTATTTATTTAATTGGAGTATAGTTACTTTACAATGTTGTGTTAGTTTCTGCTGTACAACAAAGTGAATCAGCTATATGTATACATATATCCCCTCCCTCTTGGACCTCCCTCCCATCCCCTGCCCCACCGCCATCCCTCCCATCTAGGTCATCACAGGGCACTGAGCTAAGCATCCTGTGCATTACAGCTGGTTCCCACTAGCTATCTATTTTACACACGGTCGTGTATATATGTCAATCCTAAGCTCCAAAAAATCTACAAGCAATAAAAGCTGGAGAGGGTGTGGAGAAAAGGGAACTCTCTTGCACTGTTGATGGGAATGTCAATTGATTCAGCCACTATGGAGAACAGTATTGAGGGTCCTTAAAAAGCTAAAAATAGAACTACCACATGACCCAGCAATTCCACTACTGGGCATAGACCCTGAGAAAACCATAATTCAAAAACACGCATGTACCCCAATGGTCATTGCAGCACTATTTGCAATAGCCAGGACATGGAAACAACTTAAATGTGCATGAGATTCTTAAAAGCAAACAACAAACAGGAGAAACCACTAGTCTAGTCTAAACAGTTTAACATCTTATAGTGACCTCTCATTGATTTATGAATTTAAGATTTTTCTGCAATAAGATTATAAATGTCTCAAAGGCAGGAACTTGCTTACATAGATGGAGAGGCTTAATACCTACTTACTTGACTCCATTGTTGGTTGATCGATTAATTGATAGTCTCATGGAAACTTTTTATGTTAAATACATTAGCAGTATACAAAAAAGTTAGCACATAGGTTTATTTCTAACTGCTTAATATAGGTACCCCAAGTAGAAAACTTCAAATGTGCAGAATTTATCCTAATTGCAAAAAGGAAAGAAACAGGAAAAGATTTCCTAAGTTTAAAAAATAAACTGTCACATGTCTATTAACCAAAGCTTTTAGCAGTTATTTACTACCTTGCCCAAATTCTTTGGCCTTCTCCATCATAGCCAGACAGATAATAATCTACTTAATACAGCCTCATATGTCAGTGTTTGTCTCGGCTTTGAGCATTCAGGCCCAACCTGGCAATGCCCCCAGGAACCAGTGGAGCCTGCTGTAACAGGATCTGCTTCCAGAGATTCTGTTGATGGCTCTAACAGTTGAATCTTCTTAATAGTGAACTGAGGAGACCTTCAAGATGGTCGAGGAATAAGACATGGAGATCACCTTCCTCCCCACAGATACACCAGAAATACATCTATACATGGAACAACTCCTACAGAACACCTACCAAATGCTGGCAGAAGACCTCAGACTTCCCAAAAGGCAAGAAACTTCCCACATACCTGGGTAGGGCAAAAGAAAAAAGAAAATACAGAGACAAAGGAATAGGGATGGGACCTGTACCTCTGGGAGGGAGCTGTGAAGGAGAAAAAGTTTCCACACACTAGGAAGCCCCTTCACGGGTGGAGACGGGGATGGCTGGGGGGAAGCTACAGCTTTTTTTGCTATCAAAAAAACAAACAACCCAATCCAAAATTGGGCAGAAGACCTAAATCGACATTTCTCCAAAGAAGATATACAGATGGCCAACAAACACATGAAAGGATGCTCCACATCACTAATCATTAGAGAAATGCAAATCAAAACTACAATGAGGTATCACCTCACACCAGTCAGAATGGCCATCATCAAAATATCTATAAACAATAAATGCTGGAGAGGGTGTGGAGTAAAGGATACCCTCTTGCACTGTTGGTGGGTATGTAAATTGATACAGCCCCTATGGAGAACAATATAGAGGTTCCTTAAAAAACTAAAAATAGAACTACCATATGACCCAGCAATCCCACTACAGGCATAGACCCTGAGAAAACCGTAACTCAAAAAGAGTCATGTATCACAATGTTCATTGCATCTCTATTTACAATAGCCAGGACACGGAAGCAACCTAAGTGTCCATCGACAGATGAATGGATAAAGAAGATGTGGCACATATATACAATGGAATATTACCCAGCCTTAAAGAGAAACGAAATTGAGTTATTTGTAGTGAAGTGGATGGACCTAGAGTCTGTCAAACAGAGTGAAGTAAGTCAGAAAGAGAAAAACAAATACTGTATGCTAACACATATATATGGAATCTAAAGAAAAAGAAAAAAAAAAAAAAGAAAAATCGTTCAGAAGAACCTAGGGCCAGGACAGGAGTAAAGACACAGACATAGAGAGTGGAGTTAAGGACACAAGGAGAGAGAAGGGTAAGCTGGGACGAAATGAGAGAGTGGCATGGATATATATACTACAACTGTAAAATAGATAGCTAGTGGGAAGCAGCTGCATGACACGGGGAGATCAGCTAGGTGCTTTGTGTCCACCTGGAGGGGTGGGAAAAGGAGGATGGGAGGGAGAGGCAAGAGGGAGGAGATATGGTGATATATGTATATGTATAGCTGATTCACTTTGTTATAAAGGAGAAACTAACACACCATTATAAATCAATTATACTCCAATATAAAAAAAATAAAAAATAAATTATACTCCAATAAAAATGTTCAAAAAAAAAGTCAATAAATAAAAACAGATTTGGAAAACTACATGTAATGTAAAGGATGAACAAAGGGTTAACACAAAAAGAACTCTTGGGCTTCCCTGGTGGCGCAGTGGTTGAGAGTCCGCCTGCTGATGCAGGGGACATGGGTTCGTGCCCCGGTCCGGGAAGATCCCACATGCCACGGAGCGGCTGGGCCCGTGATCCATGGCTGCTGAGCCTGTGCGTCCGGAGCCTGTGCTCCACAACTGGAGAGGCCACAGCAGTGAGAGTCCCGCGTAACGCAAAAAAAAACAAACAAAACAAACAAACAAAAAAACAACTCTTACAGATTGACAAGGAGATAAACACTCCATAGAAAAATGGACAAAGGATATTCAGAGGCAATTTGTGAAAAAATGGAGATGCTCAAACTCACTAGAGCCTGAGGAAATGCAAATTAAAGAAAACAACAAGGTGATAGATAGCCTTATAAGTAACAATGTCAGAACTTTATGAGTGACATCCACTCCTGCCAGGCATGAGGGGAAAAGAATATTCTCATACTTTGCTGATGGAAATGTGAATTGTTATAGGTTTTTTTTGAAAAGAAACTAGAAATAGCTGTTAAAAATTAAAAATACATATATCCCTTGACTTAACAAATGTTACTTCTGAGACTGTTCTAAGGAAAAGCATCAGGATTTAAGATTATATGCTCAAGGATATTTCTAACACCAGTAACTGGGTAAAACCTGGAAGAAAATGAATGTGTGTCAATAGGGCAATGGTGAATAAATTATGGAACATTCATCCCATGTAATATAATGTTTCCATTAAACAAAAAAGAAAGGGATTTCCATGAGTTATTGTTGCATGAGTAAAGGAAGGTTCAGAAAAGTTTGTAAAATATGATCTTATCCTTATAAAACAAAAATGCATTCCCTGCCACATGTTTATATATGGAGAGATGTTTACATATAATTGTATAAGCATGAAGATAAATGAAGGAAGATAAACATTCTAGGTGTTTAACATGGATAACAATGAGAGAAGGAGGGAAAAGGAAAAAACCAAGCAATATAGAGAAAGAAAACTTGAAAACACTGCACTAGAAACAACTCTAGTATGATCACATCGACGCATTTATAGGAAACCAGATTTGTGTATATGTGATCAACAATTTTTAAAAAGACTTCTGACTTTCATGAGAGAGAAAGATATTCGCACAATAAATATCCCTTTATTTTCTTTCTCTTTTTTTAATTGAAAAAAAACAGTGAACTGAAATCTGCCTCAGTAAAACTTTCAATGGGCTTCATTTTTTTTTACCCTTTGGAGAAAAAAAATCATAGGTCTGCCCTCTTATAGATTACACTCCTTCAAATATTTTAAGACAGCTCTTGAAATCCTCTTAGGATGTTTTCTTTACCAAGCTAACAATTCTTTGTTCCTTTAAGAGAGGAGTTTCTCAGACTATTTGCCATTCTGGCTTTCTTTCCCTGGGTGCATTTAGTTAGTCAAAGTCTATCAGAAAATTGTGGCAGCCAAAACTTAATATCATACAGCACAGTTCATGGGTATTCTTAGTCTCCTTGTTTTGGACACTTTGTTTCTATTACTGTTTTCTACATTTGCAGTAATTTTTTAGTTCCTTGTTATATTATGAGGTCCATTGCAGTGGCATTTCTGTCAGGTCTTTATAATTTGACTTCTCTCCAGCTTAATTAGCCATTTACAATATACAGAATTCCTCTCCCCTCACCCTTCCACCCTCTTGTCCCAACAAGGATAGAATTTCCTCATTAATAGCATGGAAAATGTTTCCCATCTGGCCTTTTTTAAGAAACCATTATAAGTAGGAATCTTACTCAGACTTTGAGTGACATTGTTCCACTTACTGAATACTGGCTCTATGTGTATACTTTATAGGGTCTCTGGGATCACTGCATGTAAAATACAATCTATGAAATAGAATTTTTATTTTTTCTGTTAAAATTTTATTTTTATAAAGGTAAATTGATTCAGAAAAAGGGAAAATTCCCCCAAAACCTTCTGAAAATTCACAGCAAGGTTGCTATTGTTATTGTTTGTGGATTTTGTTGTTTAGTCTAGATTTTATACTTTGTTTATATTGGGCTGAGTCTACCCACCTTTATAATTCCTGGGGTCTAGCTTCTTCTGTAACTACCTCAGAAATGCTGTCCTGTGGGACACCTGGCCCAAGAAATTGTGTAAGCTTTTTTTAAAAAACAAATCTGAATCTTATGCAGCTTCACAATCTTGTGTCAGATAAAGCCAAGAATTAATTTTGCAAATTACTGACACAAATATAATATACACTATAGTGGTTTATTTCCTGTAAAACTTTGATTTTCATTTGCATTATTTATGAAGAACTGATTTTTCCAGAGGTTCAACATACAATGCAAAAGTGAAAGAAGTTAGTGTGTACTCACAGATTGTTACATATAAGCAGTCAATAGCCTTGAACTGAAGTTTCATGAAATTTTGTCTCTCACCAGAGCAAGCCATATGTCACTTAGGAATTCATGAAACTAAGATGAATCTCATAAGAGATATTTTCCAAAGCAAATTTTGCTTGGGGTTCAGAATTTTTTAAATGAAAACAATTGTTTCAGGCTTTAAAATTCTGATGTTTCCCCTCTAGAACACAACTGGAAATTCCTTGAAGGAAGTGACTGTGTCATGTTCATCTTTGTAACCTCAGTCCCTAGTACCATGTTGATAGTGAGTAGGCCCTAAAGAGATGCTTGTGGATTGAGTGAATAATGAATGAATGAATAATAACCTGGGCCAACTGTGAAAGTGAGCATCTTATGACAATCACAGGCATTACATCAAAAAGACAGCAGAAGCAAGGTGAAGAGATGATCAGGGGAGCTACAGAGGAGGAGAAGTAATTGGAACACTGTTTGGGAGACCAGAAAAGAAGATGTAGCAGGAGGATGAGAAATCACCACGGACCACAGTATATGGCAGGAATGGGAGGCAATCAGCAACATGAGCAGAAAGCGAGCCAGTGTGCTGCTGGGAAATCTGTACCAGGGAGGGGATGTGCACAGTGTGTGGAAACAATGTGGGAAGATAGTTCTCAGTGCACAGAGCATATGTAACTTGTTAATTGGGGGATTTAAAAATTATATTTGATATATAAAATTAATAAAGATGATGAAAAATTAAAACGAAGAACAAGAAAATAGATGCAAAGAAGTCCTTAACTACATGTGTTTAATGATCATAACAATTTATTATAAAATGCTTAGAGCTATAGTCATGCTCATGGGATGAATGATTTTCACGGAATAAAAACAGCTGTGGGGAAATCACAAACTGTAACAGTATCAATAAAAGCATTAAAATGAAAAGATGTACCTTGAAATATTATTCAAGTAGACAACATATATGCAGTTATCTTTTATGCTCTACATGGCTCCATTAGAATTTAATTATTAAAAAACAGACCATATTTTGTAAACAGTCAGTATCAGCCAACTTAACCTACCACACGAATTTTTTCAATGCATTGGTATATCTTAATAAATATACACTTAAAAAAAGATCATATGGCACCTTCTGTATTACAACTTGTTATAGAACAGGAACAGAAAATACCACATAGCTGGGTTGGATGACTCTGGGTTTCACATGAGAGCATCTGCACTATGACTATTAGAAATGGATCGTATGTAGAAGGAGTAAAAACCAGTGGTAACATGGGCTATAGACACAAGGAAAATTTCATAGTAAAATCTAAAAAGGATAAACATCTTATTACATATTGTTACGAATATTTCTAGAAATTCTCTTTCTTTAATTTTGTTTTTAAAATTTTAAATTTCTTTTAAAAAAGAATTACCCAGGATGTGCAAGATGGATGCGTTTCACTTTTCTTTGAGAGTATGTGTATATAATAGCTTTTTAAGTTCTATAAGTATCACATTTATTGCTTTTGAATATATTTTTGTTTTTAATTTTTATCTAATTTATGATTTCTAACAAATTCACGTGCTTTATTATTTGTGGAGGGGCACACTAACCTAAGTTATTATAATAATGTGATATGTGACTCAATTAATACTGTATTTTGCGTTTACACAGAATTATTTTTTTTAGGTAAAATTTTTCTCATACTTTATTTCTTTTCCTCCCAGCAATTCTATGAGATAAAAAGATTAGGCAAAATAATCTCCATTTCAGAGATAAAGAAACTGAGAAATAACAAAGGTAAGTATTTTGATTAAGGTCATACAATTACTTGATTTCCTAGGGCTCTAATTCAGTTTTTCCAAATTGTCTTTCTTTGAATCCCTCTAGACTTTCCTGCCTTCCATTTCTACATGTCCCTGTCACAAAGGACTGAACAGAGCTGCTAGTCAGAATGTTGATATCTGAGCAGAAGACAGACAAATCAGGGTAATACAGACAAATAACTGCCATTCTTAGGTTCACATCTCTAAGGCCTAAGCAGGATACTTTTCTCATTTCAAAAAATGATAAAGTATTAACACTATTTAGCCATAATGCTCACATTAACTGTCTCAAAAATAATCATCTTATAACTTAGATTAAGCAATCATCTTTTGGGGAAGAAATAAGAATTAAATGGTGGGATTGTACTGGAAGAACTTAAATTAAAGCACTCGACTCTCATCTTCCTGATGAGAATGTTTCTAATGCATTTGATAGGTTTTAGGAATATAGGAGGTGGCATGTCCTTATGGACAAAAGACCACATATCATTCCAGTAATCCTGATCACCTATCACCATAAACACTCTCCTTTTCTGAAGGTTCCAGCTCATGAATTTTTAATACCATTCTTTTTCATAATAGTTTTGATTTTTTTTCTTTGACTCTCCATTATGCCATTAATATAATTCCACAGAGGCCTTTTCAAGTAGAACAAGAGCAGCACTTAATTACTGGAATTAGAAATGACAAACATCACAGTTTTTATCTAGTTGATCTCCTCTAAGTACTTCTCTGTGTAAATTTGATTAATCTTGGATCTGTGACATTTTAACTTTTTACAAAGACGTCTGAAATGATTTTTTAAACTCACTCTTTCAATTTCTCCAAGAAAAGGGAAACTTTTTTTCTTTCTTAATATGAGCCATTGAGTAGTATGATAAGAATAGTAGCCATCATTCAAATGTTAGCTTTTCTCTCCACTAAAGAATTTTCCTTTTTTCCTTCTCTAAGGTTGTTTCCCATTCATTAATCTCAATAAAAATTTCAGCTAAATAAGTTGGGGCAGTTTGGTTCTTTAGATGCAAGTTATAGAAATTGACTATGGCTGGCATAATCAGGAAAACTTGTTGGAAGAATAACAGGTAGTTCCAAGAATCAATGGAAAGATAAACCAGGTTGTGAAAAAAAGACAGGAAAAAGGTCAACTGTGAGGGTGTAAGTGTCAGGAACCACTCAGCTATCTCATCTAGGCTCTCCATTGAAATGAATATACTTAGGCCATTTTCTCTATTGATTGTTTCAGGAGTGAAAGTACCAACAATGAGAATCTATTGGCCAAGATTGGGCCACGTACCATACCTCAATTAGTATAAGTCAAGAGAGCTTGATTTCCAGTCTCATTAAGACTGTATAAAATGAGGGAGAGGCAATTCTTCTAAACAAAAGCTGGATACTCTTAGCAAAGGTAGAAGGAATAGGTAATCAGGCAGAAAAAAGAGCAGCAGTAACAACACATGTCCAGAACCATAAATCATAATGCAAACTCTTTTTAAAAATGAATATAAAATCAGAGGCTAATTAAAATGGTAGACACATATAACTTTCCTTTTTTCTGTGGCCAGATTTCTGGAACTCAGAATCCATAGTTACTCTATTTACTTCCTAAACACTGGCTATTTTTTTTAATTTCCAGCAATCAGCCATCAGCACTTAAATCTTTACCAAAATCGCTATCCCTAAGGTGTCTAGTCATTTCCTTTTAGCTGAAGCCAATGACCTTTCCTCGCTTTTCCATGGATTTGCATTCTCGGTAACACCCAATTCTAACGACCACAATTTACATCACTTCTTTATTATTTCACAAAATTTTTGTTAAGTACTTATTATGCAGCTGCTACTCCCTAAAGTGAAAATTACAAAGACTGTTCACATTTAAATCGAGCTTAAAAAACTATGATATTATGTACCATGGGATCATAGAATAAGCACTTATTGGCACACAAAAAGATGAATCTTACTGAATAGGGAAAGATAGTGTTCTGGGCAGACGACATGATGCATGCAGAGAAATTAAATCATGTTATATAGCAGGGGAATTCATAGTACTGCAGGAAACTATGCATGTTTCAAGTTAACAGTGTAAGGAACTAAATTTGTATGGATAGAGGGGACTCCATTGTAAAGGTACTTGTATGACATATAAAGGAATTTAAATGTTAGCCTACAGTCAATAGGAAGCAATTTAAAGGTTTTAACACAAAGTAATAATCACATGTGTATTATAAGAAGACTAACCTAGTGACTGCAATGATGGAACTAGGGCAAGAATGGGGGGAGGGAGACAATTTCACAATGTTGCTACAAGCTAGGCCAAAAAAAATTATACAAATTAGGATAGTTATATTAATTTCCTGAAGCTTCTGTAATAAATTACCATCGACTTGGTGGCTTAAAACAACAGAAATTTATTATCTCACAATTCTGGAGGCCAGAAGTTAAAGGCCAGAGGTATTGGCAGAGCTGCTCCCTCTAGAGATTCTGTAGGAGATTTTGTTCCTTGCCTCTTCTACCTTCTTGTAGCTGCTGGTTTTCCTTGGCTGTGGCCACATCACTCCAGTCTCTGCCTTCACCTTCACATGACCTTCTACTTTTCCATCTTTCAAATTTCCCCTGTGCATCTTTTATAAAGATACCTGGATTGTTGGATTTAGGACTTACCCAGATAATCCAGGATGATCTCTTCATCTCAGCATCCTTAACTTAATTACATCTGCAAAGACTCTTTTTCAAATATGGCAACATTAATAGGTTTCAGTAATTAGAATGTGGACATATCTTTTGGGAGGCTACCATTCAGTCTACTCTAGCAACACAATGAAAAGAAAAAAAAAATAGAGAATGGCAGATTTGATGGGGGATTGATAAAAACTGTTGAGTAATTGGTGTTCTGAAGAAGAGTCCCAAAGAGTAACTTAAAGGAGATTGAAATTTTGCGGATGACTCAGATTTCCACCTTGGAGGATAAAGGAGAAGCTGTTCTTTTCCTGCCCATATCTTTTTTCATCTTTTTCTTAACCTCTACAGCTCTAATTTGGACAGGATGATTTTGTGTCCAGATGCTATTACTTACTTGCTAAGACTCTCTTGTAGCTGTGGTTATCCTTATGGCCAAATTCTATAAACAAGAGTCTTCTGGATGGGATTTAAGAATGCTTTTGAAAGAGATTTAACTGAGCAGACAGCTTTCTTCACACATTTCACCTTCCACCTTCCTCCTAATAGGAACAGTGATACAATCAAGTCTCTAAGTGAAGTGCCATCTTATGACCATGAGGCTGAAAGCCAAATGCTAAGGATGGTAGAACAGGAAGATGGAAGGAGCCTGAGTCATTTCTGGAGACAATACAGAAATGTTGCTGCAGTCTTAAGACCCAGACTTTTTGTTATATGAGAGAAAAAGAATTAAACAAAAACACGAAGGGAGAAGAGGGAGGAAAAAGCAGGAAGGAGCAGGTAGAAAAAAGAATTCACAAAGATTCACATGGGGGTTCAGAGAGGCAAAGAGAAAACAAGAAAAGAGTGATGCTTAGAAGCAAATATATATATATATATATATATATATTTCCAAATGTTTCTCTCCTTTTCAGAGATCTCTTCAATCATTGACAACTTAAACTAATATTTATTGAATGCCTACATGAATATATGTTTATTGATCATAATATACTTTTCTCTATATATTCCTATTTACTTCTTGTAGAATATGATGGCTCTAACTGGAGATCCTTAATTCTGATCTCTCCCTTTCCAACTACCTACAAATCTTTCCTTTCCTTTCTTCCTATGACCAGTGACTAAAGCTTTTCATAATCTTTTAAGTTCTGAGAAGAAGTTTCATCACTTTCATTTGTTTGCTGATACTTAGGCTCAATTTTGTGTTTTGTCTAACTGCATCTGAAGTTAGAAAAAATATTAGAAATTTCAAAAATAAGTTATATAAATTTACTTTAAAATAACAGAAGAATCTCTTAATGAGAGTTCATATTAATGTTTGGCCCTGTCTTATCTCACATAGAAAATAGTCAAGAAAGCAGAAAATATCCTTTCTTATGACTAGATTACAATGACTTTGATAACTTAAATCCCCCCGTACATAAAAAAGAACAAATCAGGTGTAGATACTTCTTCCCCAAAATAACATAAGCCAAAGTAAAAGTAAAGACTAAATTAGAGCCTGTGTGAACTGTCTCTGTTTCCTGAAAGGCATGTATTTTGAAGAAATTTGCTCTACAATTTTTCCTTCTTATAAAACTGATTTCAAATAATTTTAACTAAAATTCCTAATAGCATTGTTGCTGAATTACTCTAAAAGTAGTGGCTTATGGCAGGTACTTGAATGGGTTCATGAGATATGAGTCAGAAATTCATGAAGGAATTGGCCAGATAGTTCTTGCTTCAAGTCCTTTATGCATTGACAAGTCAGCCCTTGGTTGGGGCTACAGTCATCTGAAGGCTTGACTGTGCTGGAGGTAGAGATGGCAGACTCACATGGCTACAGTTGATGCTGGCCACAGTGCCCCCATGAGACCACTCCAGCATGGTAGTTTCTAGGTAGTTGAACTTCTTATATGGTAGCAGGCTTTACCCAGAGTGAGCAACCAAAGAGGACCAAGCAGAAGTTGCATGACTTTTCCCCAATCTTGCCCTGAAAGCCATCCAGCATCATTTCTGTAGCATTCCTAGAGTTACAAACAAATTACTAAGCCCATTCCAGATGCAAGTGAAGGGTCATAGACTTCATGTTTTGATTTTAAAATGCCTGAGAATTTACCACTATAAAAATATACTTTTTCACTTTCTTAATGAGTAATGTTAAAAATTTTTAGAACTAACATATACTCCAAGATATTTACTATTATCTCTTTTTTATGATTTTGCTTATGAGAAATAGAATAACTTATTAGTGTATTATATGTCTATGATGGTAAATTTAGTACATAACAATGAAATAATATAGACTGTTGTGTTTTGCCTTTCTACCCTTTACCCTTGAACCAAATAAAAAAAAATAGTTAAAAAAAAATATTAGGGTTAAACCCTCAATTTATTAAAGCAAGAGGCCACCTCGAGGGAGGAAAGAATTAAGTAGTAAAGGTCTTGTTCTTTCAAGCTATGAACAGCAATTACTTTAAGTCATGTATCTGTAGGAAGAAAAAAACAAACATGCCTTCTTAAAGAGGAAGGAGAAAAGTGAGGTCTTATAATTACACTGGGGGTGCTTAAAAGATCTTTTCTCCAGTCTGGGTTAGTCATCCCAGACACTTCCCTTAAAATTAGGCAAAAAAAAAACAAATTTTAAAAATTTAAGGACAATTCATTGAATATCTTTTGTTGATTTATTTTAATTCACTATAATTCGTGGCTTTAGATTTTCATCTTGAGAATATTTTGGAAAATTTTAAACAAAGTGATAAATTAATTTTTAGAAAATCTTATTAAGGCAAAGTTACTTTTAATTTTATCATAATAACAGAAGCAGTTGAGACCTAGCTTTTGTTTTGTAAATGTCTGTCCATACAATAATTTCAGCTTCTTTTAAAAATTTAAATCCTCTCCAGTCCATATAATTATCACCATTGTCTTTCATGTTTGCAAAATTAACTTATGAAAAATTATTTATCATCATTTTTATAAGGCCCCATATTAGATGGTGTATGAAAAGTTCAGATTTCTGTGTCTTGTTTTGCTTCAACAGCCATAATGGAAATTAATTAAATTTGTAAAATATTCCATATGTCTGTCAAAGTTTATGTCTGTAATAGTGGAAGCTGCCAGTTGACGAGGGTACTGCTGTTTGTTAATGTGGCTGGGAACAATAATTGGACTTTATTTCCATCATAAACAAATGATGATTCCAGTTTTCTGCTTTTCAAAGTCATAATACCTGAAAGAGCTTCTTAAGATAATAAAGCAAATAGACCAAGGTGAAAAGCCAACGTTCAGGAGACAGAAAAGAGAAAGTAGAGGACAGCCTTGGCCTTTAGCATCTTTGAATAGCTAAACCAATGCTTTCCTACTTTTGAGCTCTTTCATATATGAGATAAATAAATTCCTTTTTTTTTTTTTTTTTTTTTTTTTGCGGTAAGCGGGTCTCTCACTGTTGTGGTCTCTCTCGTTGCAGAGCACAGGCTCCGGACATGCAGGCTCAGTGGCCATGACTCACGGGCCCAGCCACTCCGCGGCATGTGGGATCTTCCTGGACTGGGACACGAACCCGTGTCCCCTGCATCAGCAGGCCACCACTGCGCCACCAGGGAAGCCCATAAATTCCTATTTCTTATAGAGATTTTAGATGGATATTCTGTTACTTGAAGCAAAATGTATATAAATGACTGCATTTCAGTTAATTGCAGCATTTAGGTACTCACCAGAGCAAAACAATTCTATTTGCTGTGTAGTAGAAAGACATTTGGATATTGGATCGAATCATGCTATCCATTTCTGAAGGATCACTTCACTTGAGTCACCTACTTTTCTCCACAAGTAGAGCATCTTTAGAAAACAGTGATGGGGACCAATTAATCTAGGGAAGATCAGAGCCCTGTTGGGGTGAAAAAGAAGCATAAGGGCCAAAAGAAGATGGCAATGACAATTGCCTTTGGAAATATCCTTATTTTTTAAAGTCCTGAGGCTCAAATGCATACTGTCAGCCCATAATCCTACTCTATACATGGAATAATGCTTAAGACAAAGATGTTAAGAAGCTGTTTCTATTTTTATCATATTCCCTTCAGGTGTGACTTCTTTTTGCTTTTAAAGTTCCCTTTGGTGTTGCTTTTAGATTAATAGCACTCATCTATCTACAAAGGTCTGTGAGATAAACACACAACACAAAGATGTGTTGAAGTCCACCCCAAACACATATTTTTCTCTGTTTGGGTTGGGCTTCAACAAGTGTGTGCATTCTTTAACCTATACATTCTTAAAGCATCCATTGATCACATATTATGTGTCAAGCACTGAGTTGGTGCTGGAGATAGAAAGATGACTAACACATAAATTCTATGCTCACATGCATATAACTGAAGTCCCTTGTCATAGGATCTATCCATAGTGTCATGTATAAATGCTACATATGCACAGAGTAAGCAAGACTTTTCAGAGCAACTTAGGGAAGGTTCCACAGTAGACAACTGAATTGGGCTTTAAAGAAGGGTCACAAGGGGGAATTCCCTGGTTGTCCAGTGGCCAGGACTTAGCGCTTTCACTGCCGGGGCCTGGGTTCAATCCCTGGTCTAGGAACTAAAATCCTGCAAGCTGAGTGGTGTGGCCAAAGAAAGAAAGAAAGAAAGGCCACTAGGCAGAAAAAGACAGCTGGAGATGCCTGGCAGAGTAAAATTGTGTGAGTCCAGGCACTGAAGTATGAGAGTGTTTTGCCTATAAGGGTGACAGAAGGTCTAATGTGTATAAAATCCAAATGTCTTCTAGTCATGGGAGAGAAATCTTGGTTGGTGGATAGAGTCAGGCAGCTCTAAAATTTTAAATGCTTTTAATTTAATTTTTTCCTTCCAGTTTTATTGAGATCTAATTGACATACAGCACTGTATAAGTTTGAGTGCAGTATAATGATTTGACTTAACATACATCATGAAATGATTAGCACAATAAGTTTACTGAACACCCATCATCTCATAGAGATACCAAAAGAAAAGAAAATGAAAAATAAATGTTTCCCTTGTGATGAGAACTTTTAGGATTTACTCTGTTAACAACTTTCATATATAACACATGTACATTACAAATATTAATTATATTAATCATGTTGTACATCATATCCCTAGTACTTACTTATCCTATAACTGGAAGTTTGTACCTTTTGACTTGCTTATTTTAAATTTTATTTTGAATTTGAATGGAGAGTCACAGAAGAATTTTAATGGTGACATGAGATAATGAAATTTACATATCCAGGAAAAAAATAACCCTGGCAGAAATTTGGAGGATGGCTTTGAAGTATATGTTCCTACAACCTGTTTAGTCTCCTGTCCAAGGGGGAAAAAAAACTCTAAAAAACGTTTTTTGCAAGGGATTACCCAAATTGCTTCTCTTCTTTCACTCCTAAATTTGGCCTTCTGATTATTAAACAAAAGTCCTTACAGATCCAGGCATTCCAGCCAGCAATTTGATAGCTGCTTCTCCCCTTCGAATAGTTTTCCTTGGTATTTCATTCATTAAGCAAAAAACCCATTTTTCTAAAGGAACCAAGTATTTTTGTCTTCTTTGAGTATTTTAGAGCATTTTTAACAAATTGAAACTGAAATTAATAGTAGTAACAGTTATTGAATATTCAAAACAGTGGATTTTTTTCACGTTTTGATTACATTTAAAGCCTCATTGAGTCCATGATCTTCTTGCATTTGCTAAATTATTTGAGAATACTAAAACTCTTGTTGCCAGAATTGTAGCACTACATGCAAATTTCCTCCTCCTCTGACCTGTTAACGAATAGGCCCTTTCTCCATTCAGCACCCAGTATTGATGAAACTTAACTGGATGCCAGAGCATGTCATCGCCTGTCTTCCCGTTTCATTTTTTATAGGTACTCATCACAGAAATATTAGCTTATGTGGGAAAGAACAGTCCTTTCATTTCTGTTTCATTTTTCCTCATTTTGTCTTCCTCTAATCCTAGAGATTTCTGGGTTCATGACAATAGGAATTGCATAAGAGGACAAAATGATTCCAAAGAGTAGGATAAATTTGCCATAAATGGGCAAATTTATATGAACAAAATCCTAGTGGGGATTCCTTCAGCTCTGTGTCATCTTAGTTTTTATGGGAATTAGCATAACTTAGTGGATTATGTTCAGGTTGACTGACAGTCATTGTGCCTGTGCTTGAATATCTCTGACAGTTCATCACAGCAGAGCATGATATAATGGAAAGAGCCCGTCATCTGAGAGTCAGAAGGCCTTTGTTCCATCCTGGATCTGACACAAACTTTCTAAGGAAATTTAAGGAGTTATTTTACCTCCCTGTGCCTCCAGTATATTATATATAAAATAGAGTTCACTAGATAATTCAAAGTGCCAGTCCCTTCATGTTCTAAAACCCAATTATTCTTTGAATGCATTTTAAATTTAACACAGAGCTGTAATCATTTTAACTCTGGTTTGCTTTTAAAGTTGTAGTAACTAATTATTTAAGCCAAAATCTGTTACTAAGCCATCTAGGTATCGAGAGGCCTCACCTGAAATTTGCTAAAATGTTGTTTATTCTGGAATAATATGTTGTTTATTCTGGAATTCACTGTTTAATGTCTATCCTTGCTGTATCTAGAGTTTTACCACATATTTCAGTTCAATGCTATTCTCAGAAACTTCATTAATAGAAAAAGAGATAACATAGAAAAGTAGGAAAAATAACATAGAAAAGCACCATATATATAGGAAGCAAGAGTCTTTCATAGTCATCGCAATGTGAGTTGGGTTCTACCACCCATACCTTTCTCAACTAGCATATAGCTACAGCCCTATGTCTAGGGATAAGATAGCAAATTGCTGTCTCCTGGGTATCTCAGCAGACCATGGCCTTGTCTTGCATCTCTCCCTATAGCTGGGTGACTCAGAATCCATCTGAGGATACCAGAAGCCCCACCATACTCTCCACACTTCTGAACTCAGACTAACTTGGTAAAAGGGAGTTTTGTTGCTTTTTCTCAGAAGACTAATACTAAGTGGGGTATTACTGAGTGTGATATACACGAGGTCAAAAGCAATAAGCACATTTAACAATCTTTACTAAATCAGTTCAGTTTTAGCATACAAACATCAATCATGGTAGTAAACAAGTAAGAGCTAACTTTTTGTTTTTAAATGGATGAGAAGATTTTTATTCCCAGGAATGTGTAAATCATTCTAGATTTATTTTCAAGAATAAAAGACAAACCTACCTATAATTGCTATCATTATTTTGCTATAGATTCTTCTAGTCATTTTCCCCCTATTCACTCATTTCTATTATGTATGTATATGTAGGTATGGGTGTATATATTAAATACTATTGATATGTACACTTTTATATATGTCCTTATCATTTACTATTATGTTGTAAGTGGTTCTTAATATTTTAATATAATTATTATAAATATAGCTTTAAAAGTCTATCATATAGCCTATCATAATAATATTACTGAATTTAAGGATACTTTTTAAAATTAGGATAAAATGTGACATAATTAACAGAGTTTCAAAAATGTCTTCCTGTTATTTAAATAGAATATATTTCCATATGAAATATAAAATGCAAAAAATATTAAAAGACAAAGCTACCATAATTTAAATGCAACTAAAGTAATACTTATATTTATAGTAATTGTCATGTATATTATTTTCCTATGGCCGCCATAGCAAAGTACCACAAACCGGGTAGCGGAAGCAACAAAAAATTACTGTCTCGGAGTTCTGGAAGCTAAAAGTCTGAAATGAAAGTGATGGCAGGATCATTCATGAACCCTCTGAAACCTGTAGAAAAGAAACCTTTCTTCCCCTTTGTAGATTCTGGTGTTTGCTGGCAATCTTTGGTGTTTCTTGCCTTAGAGATGCATAACTCTAATCTCTGCCTATATCATCTCCCTATGTATCTTGTTCTCCTTTTATTTTAAGGACACCAGTCATATTTGATTAAGGGTCCACTCTAGTATGACTTGCTCTTAACTAATTGCATCTGCAATGACTCTGTTTCCAAACAGATCACAGTCTGATGTAGGGGTTAGGATTCCACCATATCTTTTTTAGGGACACACTTAACATGTAACATGTAATATAGAAAATGCCATTGCTGCTTCTGCACGTGCTCATGCAATTCCTCCTATGCTGCAAACACTTTGCCCTTTCCTTTTATTTCTATAACTTCTCCTTCTTCAAGGACTAAATCAAGTACAGCTTCTTCCAAGAAAAACGACTATATTCCTCATTTATCAAGTGCCTGTGAAAAACCAGGGACTTTAGATATGGAACACTTTATATGGATTAAACTTCAGCCTATGGAGATTTTTCTTCTGAATTCCTATAGTGATTCCAATTTATATTTTCATGTATTGTTAGTTATTTTCTAGTCATATATCTTAGATTATAAATTCTTCATTGGTAGAGACCGTGTTTTTTTTCATATCTTTCAAACACATAGTTGAGTAAAATGTATAATAATTAAATAAATGAATAAATGAATGAATAAATAGATGAAAAAAATTTCCCATGTGTGAGCTCTCTGTCAGTTCTTGCGTTCTCAAGGGCTGACTCCTCTAGGAATACCCTCTGTCTGTTTTATTTTCAGCTTTCCTCTCCCTCCTGTCTCATTCATATTCAAACATGTTTGAGAAGCTTCCATCTTTAAAATGTTTCACCTCACCCCATATATCTGCCTCCTGTATTTTCTCTATCACTTTGATTTCTTCACAGTCTAGCAGTAAAAAATATTCATGACTAATTATTTTAACTCCCATACTTCCCTTTTATTCTTTAGAATGAAAGTTATTCTATAATATTTAAGCTTACAAAAAGATACTAACTGTAGAAGTCAAGAATTCAAGACACATGCCGTAATCTGCTTACTTTGATTTATCTGTCTTCATTATATTACATATATATTTGTTTACTTTTTAATGCCTCTCAACTAAATATATACTTTTTGAATTCAGGACTTTGACTGTCTTCTTTATCATTGTACACAGAAGCTAGCCTGATACAACAAATATGTATTCAATAAATAAATAAATAAAGTGTTCCCTCCTAGACTATAAACTGAATGAGAGAAGGGACCTTTTTTTTTTTTTTTTTTTTTTCACCAGTATATATCCAGTATCTGGTATACAGAAGCAGAGAAGTAAATATTTTTACAAAATAAATGAATGCATCATTAAGAATACTTAGCATGTATTATATTATTACCCAGTTTAAAATATTGATATAAATAACAAATACTGTAAAAGACGAATTGAGCTCTTTTTCCCTCCTAGAAAGAAAAGTACATAATCTTCCTGAGAAATATAAAAGTCCTTCCTGAATTAAAATAAGATTTAAAGGGACTTTGTAAAGTTAGTTATGGAAATACATTTTTTTTTTTGTCTTTCAGATGTCTAAAACTTCTATAAATTAGGAAAATTTCTACTCTATAAATTGGGAAAAACAATTTAAAGTCTTTTAAATTGTGGAACATTTTATGGTCTCTGTAAATAAAGGCCTCAAGTATTAACAGAGTTGAAATTTGTCATGCTTTTAAAAACAAGGGGGCCTCTACTTTTAGTGACAATATGTAGACAAGCTCATATTGTAAGGTGTTAGACATTACCACTGATGGTCAAATTTCAGGTGCAATAAACTTATCTGTATATTCTTCAGTCTCCTTATCTTCATCTGTGCCCTGAGGTATTGGTCACAGCTAGGATGCTATCCTTGAGGGATTCAATCTGGAATGATAAATAAGAAGAGATAGGGCATGATAAACCCCTAGAAAAATCAGGTTCACCAGCACTGCTGTTATAAGAAAATAACTACAGGCTTCCTAATTGCTTTACAACTTCAGGGACACCTGCCAATTATAATTAAAAAATCAAAGACTAAATATTCCATAAATCTTAATAAGGAACCATGGAAAACAGAAGTCAGCAGGAAATATAAGTTACAGACTTTCCCAAGAGTTCAGTGAAATCTCTCTGTCCGGGCCACTTAATATTATGTACAAACCATAAATCCATAACAAGTATTACCTAATATAAAAGGCAATGTCTCTTTGGCAACATATATTATAATTCATGGTATCAGAGATACACTATATTTTAGGATGAATTATTATCAGATAAAAAGACGTTCTTTCTAATTTTGCATTGGTATGCCACCCAATGTGGTTTCTTGTAAAACGTATTCTTTGGAAAAACTATGTCTCTGATAGCTTACATTTTGTGGAAGGAAGGAAGGAAGGGGCGGGAGGGACATGGATAATCATATTAATATTTTGCCTATTAATGTTCTTATTATTATTGTGAAAAAGTTATGTTTTCTGACTGTATTCCTCTGTTAATATCAACGACGTTTTCCCATCCCCAGACCCTCTAACCATACGCAGCCAGTAGTGTGTTTTGGCTATGCATTCAGATCATTCCTCCACCTGAAGAACTCACCACATTTCTACTCTAGGATATTTGAATTGCAGTTGTCTTGATTTTAAGTGAGGTGATAGAAGGTCATGCAAAGAGCACAGGGTCAGGAGACAGACATATCTGCCTTATATCCTGGTTTTACATGACCTTGGGCAAATGAAGAAACGTCTCTAGGCCAATGTTTTGCATATGCTGTTGCATTTGCAGTTCTTTTGCTCTAACTTCTTTTCTTAGATATTTACATCATTCAGTATTTTCTTAAGACTTCCCACGTTGAGAGACCTTTCCAGTAACTTGCATATTCTGTACAAATCCTCTTATCCTCTCCACCACTATCCTCAGCGACTCTCTGTCCCATTTTGTGTTTCTCACTATTTGAAAGTGCATTACTTATTTGTTGAACGATTCACTGCTTGTCTTCCTTCCACTATTATGTAAATCAGTGGTTCTCAATTTGGGGGCAATCTGGTCTCCTAGGAGACGTTTGGTGATATCCAAAGGCACTTTTGGTTGTCCCAACTTGCAGGGGCGTTACTTTCATCTAGTGGGTAGAGGTCAATGATGCTGTTCAATAACCTACAGATGCATAAGATAGCTCCTGTAACAAAGAATTATTGGGCCCAAAATGTCAATACTGCCAAGATTGAGAAACTCTTACATAAACTCATGAGAACAATGACTGCTTAAGTTCTTGTTAAATCCCCAAGAGCTAGAACATTGCCTGGCATAAAGTAGCCTCTTGAAAATATCTGTTGAATGAACCTAATCAGAGGGCTATTGAGAGGAGTCAACAGGATAGGCACATAAACCACCTAGCAGGGCTGTATAAGTGTGAGTTTGCTCCCTCTACTGTATTCTCATCCTGCATTCTTAGTGGAGATGTCTTTTTTTTTTTAACTGAAGTATAGTTGATTTACAATGTTGTTTTAGTTTGAGGTGTACAGCAAAGTGATTCAGTAATATATATATATATATATATATATATATATATATATATATATATATATATAGTATGTATATATATATAGTGTGTATATATATAAAAAAGTATATATATATTCGTTTTCAGATTTTTTTCCGTTATAGATTATTATAAGATATTACATATAGTTCCCTGTGCTATACAGTAGATCTTTGTTGTTTATCTATTTTATATATAGTAGTGTGTATCTGTTAATCCCAAATTCCTAATTTATCCCTCCTGCCTGTTCCCCTATGGTAACTATAAGTTTATTTTCTATGTCTGTGAGTCTATTTCTGTTTTGTAAATAAGTTCATTTGTACCATTTTTTAAGATTCCACATATAAGTGATATCATATATTTGTCTTTCTCTGTCTGACTTACTTCACTTAGTATGATAATCTCTAGGTCCAACCATGTTGCTGCAAATGGGAGATCTCGACTACATGTGTTAAAAATTGTAATCTGCCTGGGCTCATCACCCACTATATGCTGAAACCTCCAATAATGTCTCAGACTCTGACAACTACATACTCACATGGATATTCTGATATAAGGACCTACTTTGTGACCCCACTTTTGTTTGTATGACTGATAGTAGCAAATCTATTACTCCTGACTCAAGTAGTGTGTAAATCACAGATAATTTGCACCATCCTTGATAGTTATAAGACTTCCACTCAACGTTCCATGGCCAAATCATTGTAATATATTTTCCAAGAGCAATATAAAACTGCACCATGGCACAGAATTTTATCTATATCAGATTCAGAACATGATGTCTGTGTTTATGGATCCTATTTCTTCATTCTATCCTCCTTCAATAAATAGTCAGTTGTCAACTTGTTTAATCAAATTAGGTGTTTATCTTTCCTGACATTTGTATTGGCCAAGTAGATTAATACTAAATGTGGCTTTGGCATAATAAATTGGCAAATTATTGCAATTTAAGCTAGAATCTGCTGCCACCAGAAATTTCCTGGGAAACACATAAAACACTAGCAGTTCATTCTAGTATATCTAATGTAAAAGTTTAGATACTAAAGGTCAACCAAGTTAAAATACACACATCTATATCCACTTATGTTATAATTAAATAACATACCATAAGAACAAATTTTTGGTACTTCATATTTAGTATGTAAGAAAATATCATATTTTTGTGCTATACAATCAATTCAGAATTATGTGTTAAATTATGTAGCATGTAGTGCATGTTTTGCCTTTTTGTTCCTAAAGTCATATCAGAAAATGAAACACATTCCATAACATTTTAAGTGTGAATATTTTTTATATCTGGTGTATTTGGTATTTTGCATATAATGTATACAAATGTAGTATCACATTTACTTGTTTCCTTTAATCAAGTAATTTAAATATAACAGTGATCATGGTGGAATCATTATTAAAGATATTGCCATAAAGTAATGGTTTTGAGTAACTTTAACTGAAGTATTATAAGTGAAATAGAAAATTGTTATATCCCTCAAAGACCTTATCTTACAAAGCCATCAGTTGATCCCAATGTGGTTGTCATTTTAATGTCATTTTTTATTGACCATCAGAATCCTTGGCTCATTACACATATATCTTCAGATGTTTTTTGCCCATAGATTAGATTTTAGAATTAGCCAGAATCCCTTGGGAGTTAATGAATATCTGAAGGATTTAAGTGTTAATATTTGTTTTGATTTAAAATTAAAATAAAAGTGAGGCATGGCTTTCCTACATGTCTTATAAATTGTTCTAAAGATAAGTTCAAGAGAGGAGTTTCAAAAATTCACAGCAATATTTTTGGAATATATGGTTTCCTAAAGTGACTGCTTGTAAATGCAAATAGTATTTAAAAAAGCAAATGTTGGTACTTTTTCTTGAAAAAGACCCTCACTTAATAAGTATCCATCAAATAACTATTATAAACAAAATTTTTTAAAACTGTGATAGAGTATGGTAGATAGGTAGAGTTCAAAAAAGTAAATAAAGGGCTTCAAAGGATCTTACTGGAGAATAGGCAGAAATATTCACAAATGATAAGAAAAGAGTAAATAATAGAGAGCATACACATTTTGAACTCAATGGGACATGTGTAGCATTTTTTTTTTTTTATCAGTAGTCTGGTAGATAACAGGAAATTTTATCCCAGACTTCCTATTTTGTAAGCAATTTTGCTTCATAGAGAATAATCTTAATGATTTATATGAAATATTTTAGTCCTATACAAATGACTTTGTTGGAGAAATATAAATGCAGTTGAAAATTGTGTTAAAAATGACAAAGAATGTACTAAATACTACTGGTTGTATACTTTTTGGTGACAAAATTTGGGAATCTTAGCACTACCAATGACAGAATGAGCATCCTGAAGAACACTCTAACCTATTCTATTAAATATATCAACGACAGAGCATACCTGTTCTTTTTCATTATTTATGTCAGGAAAGTATATTGTCACCATGGTGAGTTTTGCTTATGCAAAAAATAAATTGTAAAATTTACCCGTGGTTTTCTCAAAACTAACATTTTTGCTTCTGGGCACAAGATTGGTAGTATTTTACACTTAAGATGAGTTTTAATTAAACAAAGACCACTGTGACAAACTCAAAGAAAACCAAAGTAGTCACGTGGACATTCAAATTTAACAGACGGATGGTGGGTGTGAGTGTGTTAGAAGTCCAAGAACACTGGTGACCAGAATGAAGAGGGTGAATTAGAGAGAAAAAACAGTGTGAAGATAAAGCTGATTGAACGAGTTTGAAATAAAACAACCTGGCAACATATTTTTTCTTTTTTTTTTCTTTTTTTTTTCTTTTTTTTTAAATCAAGCACACCAAGGAAATTTAAAAAAGCAATCCTTGGTGATTCATTGGTTCTAGGTGGTCATCATACCCTCATGCCACATCCCATCCTAGATGAGATGAGCTAATGAGCCTGGGGCCCCTGAGATTACACAGTAAATTGAGCAATAGCTGCGTAACTAAGTAGAAAAGAGCCCTTTTATTACATGATATCACCAGGCTTTTCTGGTGAGCTTTATGAGAGCTCACATAGTGATTTACAAGTACTCTATGTCACCAGTGTGGCGCTACTGTTGCATTGTTTTGGCTATTAAAGTAACTGCCTCCTGAGCCAACTTATTAATGGAGACAATTCACAAAGCTGCAGTGCTTTGTACTGTAAAAATAGATGCTAGAGATAATTGGGCAAGGTGGTGTCATGTCACTTGTGTGCAGTTCATTAATTAACTGCTTGAAACTGCTATAAAATAATAGCCATGTCATCAGGATGAAAGTACAAGAGTGCAAAGGAAATAAAACTTCTCAAGTAAGAAGACAGAAGTAGTTGTTACGAAGAAAACTCAAATGTTTTCTTCACTTTTAGTACCCAGCCTTATTTCCCTGTAGTTACAAACCTGCACTTCAACGTTTCTTATCATTACTTGTTAGCGTTTATTGGGTGCTAGATGATGCACGCAATTTATGTTTCTCTCCGAACCATGGATGCTGATGGGTTGTTCACTAAAAGAGCTCAGGGATCATTGCCAGAGCAATATCCAATGATTTTCCTCCCACAATTCAGAAACAAGGTCCATATTAAAGGCATTCCCGAACGTGTCAATAATGGGATCTCTAATTTCAGCAACAACTAGATCTATAGCTGCTACAGTCACGAGTCAGGAAATAAACGCATTTGGAGGAATTACTTTGCCAATAGTAAGGGTCTTTGCATATGTAGTGTGTCATTTGTTAAGTTATATTAGTAGGCATACTACTATTCTTTCATAACCAGACTGGTTAATTGGCAGCTGCATCAAAAGAAAGCCACAGAGTTGTAAGTCAAAAAGTGGTCAGTGAATAGGATTAAAATAGTAACTGTGCATACCACACCAATAACTATTTTTATCTGCCTTCCGGTTGCCAGCTCTACAGTGACCTTAAACATGAAGCTATGAGATGTACTTAACAAGTGGAAAAATAGGTTTGGGGAACCTGGCTGAAGATGCCTCTGGCTAAAAGAATATGCAATGCCATTACAGCACTACACAGAGCCTAGAAAGATATAGGACTGAGTACTTAAAGATATTAAGTTTATTTCTCTATCAGGACTCCTTCTCTACAGCAATAATGAAGAAACTGGGTCACCTCGCAACGGTAATTTTCTCAGAATTATGGTACACTTGAGTCAACTTCATCTCCTTTTGGCTGAACATTGAGCTAAAGAGGGCGGTGGTAAAAGAAGCAACCCATCATCCTTATCACAGTGTGTAAGGAGAAGGGTGTCTACAGAATGGCCTCCGAGGTCTGTCCGTGATTATTCAAGGGGTTAGGTTGATGAAATATTTTCTGTCAGGGCTTATTCCACACCTGACATTTCTCATATTTGATCTGTTAATGGTTATTGCCCACTACACTAGTTTAAAGGTCAGATTCATGAAAAGGTTCTATCTCTACCAATTGAGCCCTTCTTTAGGACTCTCGTTCAAATATGTGTTGTGAGCCATGGTGACAAATGCCTGATCCTTACCAGGAGCACACAGGTGTGATGGTTCATGCCAAAAGGATAAGTTGTTTCCCTGTCCTTTGAAGAAGGTATTAGCAACGTTGTTTCTAGAAGTGTTAAGAGTAAGAAAAAAAAGTAAAACTGTGGATGATTTTTTTCATGTGTATTTCCACATCTCCTTACTAGATATGATGGGAAATGTTACAGATTGTATTAACAAGGAATTATAACAACTTTGTTAGGACTTTGATAGATATTTACCATAGTGTATTAATCTGAAATCATGTATTTGCTAATAATAAAAACCTAAAGCAAACTAAAGTGCAAGAGGAAACTTTATTAGCTCCAGAATACAAGGACAGAACAACCAAACTGCAGAAAAGACATAGATATGGATACAACTGGAGTCACGGAGTTGAATCTCACCAGGATACTCTCATATCAGAATCTTTAAGGGTCTGCCTCATTTTTCTTACTGCAAACCAACTTCTTCCAAGTAGTGTCCTTTATTTTCATCCTAGGAAAAGAAATAATTCTCATTTCCAGTTTTAAAAACTGGAAAGACTCTGATTAGTCCAACTTGGATCTGTCGTCTCTTAAACAAGAAGCTAGGGGATGAGGAAATTGTATGAATATGGCTGATACCCTTGAACAAAATGGTTAGACTGGAGGGTGGGAGTGATAGCAGTTCCCCAGAGGAGTTGGGGTAGGAAGGAGAAAAGGATGAGAAGAGTCTGTTTCCAAAAGAAGAGAAAGAGCTGCTGGTCAAATAATTGTGTTAAAAATTTCACTCGAAACATTACTTGAAAGTTAAAACACTATTCCAAAACTCAAGTATACTGCACTTTATCTCTAAAAATCTACATCTTCAATAAGAGAACAATTAAACTTGGAGGGTACTACTGAAATAAAATATTTATGTTGGTTATTATTTTATATACATAGTATATATATATATACATTTATATATACACATACATATATATAAATATATATTATATACAAAATATGTATGTATGTAGGTATAAATGTGTATATTGCATGTTTACATATATATATATATATGTATATACACATATATACTGTTATATATATGCATACACACATATATATCCCTAAAAATGTCCTTGACTTTGTAGAGCTTATATGCTAGGGGAGATATTCAGGCAATAAACAAGTAAATAAAATTAAAATTATGTATGATCTCAGTAGTACAGAGAAAAATATAGCAGGGTAAGGGGATGAGGACCGGCAGGGATGAGGGAATTGTTTACTGTTTTATGTGGAGTGGTCGGGTAATTTTTCTCTAAAGGTGCCTTTGAATTGATACCTGAAGGGAATGAATGAGTCACGCATGAATCTGGGAGAAGAGACAAATATTCTTGAATATAAAATTTTCTGTAAAAAGTTTGAATTTGAGACTGATATGAAGGATAATGAAAAGATCACTGACCTAAGAGTCACTTTACCATTAAGAAGTTGTGAAAACTTAGAAAACTATTTTAATCTAGGCCTCAGTTTCCCCATTTGTAAAATATATTTTCTGTTTTTTTGCCAAATATTAAGATTTTTAATTTGAAAAAATTATTTCCTAGTACCTAGCTCAGATATACCAATACTGAGCAGTTTATAGGTGAGTCAAAACTGCTTAATCTCTTGCTCAGACTACATCCATAGCTTCCTAAGTCATGTCCCTCTCTCTATCCCTACCCTGAACACATGCGAGAGTTAAGACATAAATCAGGTTATGTCACTCCTCTGCTCAAAGCCTCCAATGCCTCTTCATTTTACTCCAGTGAGTAAAAGCCCAACTTTTTAGAGACCTACATGAGTCAGGACACAATACTTCTGTTATGGTCTGAACTGTGTCCCCCTCAAATTCATATGTTGAAGCCCTAACTCCTGTATCTTCAGAATGTGACTGCATTTGGAGATAGGACCTTTAAAGAGGTAATTAACTTAAACGGGGGTTCATAGGGTGGCCCTAATCCAATATGACTGGTATCCTTGTAAGAAGAGGAGATTAGCACACAGACAATTCAGACTGAGAGATGACCACAGGAGGGCACAGTGAGAAGGGGGCCATGTGCAAGCCAAGGAGAGAGTTCTCAGAAGAATCTAAACCAGCCCACACCTTGATTTTGGACTTCTGGAGTCCAAAATATGAGAAAATAAATGTGTGCTTTTAAAGCCACCCAGCCTGTGGCATTTTGTTATGGCAGCCCGAGCAAACTAAAGCACTCCTTAAATTTATCTTCTAAAAAGTAACACTCTTTTGCTTGCCTTGAACAAATAGACATGTTCCCCCCTTAGGTTCTTTGCTCTGATTGTTTCCTTAAATGTTCTGTGCTCACTCCCTTAGTTCCTTGAAGTCTTACTCAAAATGTTTTCTTCTCACTGTAGCTGCCCCTAACCACCTCCATTAAAAGTGCATCCCCTCCACACCACCACACTCCACACTCTTAATCCTATAGAAGGATCCATTTTTCCCTATAGCACTTAATCACTTATAATAGGAACTGACTGGTTTTTATGTTGTTTATGGCCTGTCTCTCTCCAGTAAAAGGTAAACACCATGAGGATAAGGATGGTCACCCATGTGGCTCACTGACATCCCTCTGTAGTTTAGAACTGTGTGTAGCACATAGTAGATTCTCAAGAAATATTTCTTAAATAGATAAATGGAAATGATAAACTGGACAGTACCTACATTAGTACTTAGTCCAATTTCTTTTTGGATTAAGTAAAAATCAAATGTTTTATTTAGTTTCCCTTAGCTAGTAAAATCTATAATAATTATTTCCAGACAGTAAACATTGACCTACTTGTAATAAATATCATGTTTTGTTCACTGAAAATTAGTATCTAAACTATGTTATTTACACATTTGTTGTTAATCCATAGATGCAGCTTACTGTGACTTTGCATTCAGTTTTCATTAGTCAAGGTATACTAACTATAATAACAAATATCCCTTAAGTTTCATTAACCTAAGACTTAATAACAAGGGTTATTAGTCTTAATAGTTATTAGTCTTAATAACAAGACTAACTAACCCTTAATAACAAGGGTTTTGGTTTTGAGTTTTGAGTTGCTCACTTGTTAGTGGACAGTGAATGCAGGTTGGAGGGCTGGGGAGTGTTCTGCTTCACACAGTCATTCAGGGGTCTATTCTTTTCTATCTAGTGTATTGGCCATTTATTAAGTCCTAAAGACAAGGAAAAGAAAGTGTGAGAATTTGTAGGAGGTTTTAAAAACCAGAACTAGAAGTGGCCAAAAGTAAGCCTTTGGCCTCACCTGCATGAAGTGTAATTGAGCAAAGTGCCAAGGAAGAAGAGGTAGACACAGATACTGGGGGGCAAGTCTTTCCCAAACATGTAACCATTCTCTGCTACAAGAAGAACTGAGATGGAGCCTCCACACTGGTGCTGCAGGCATATAACAAAGAGAATCTTTAATTTTCATCATAGCCTGAGATCAAAAACAGAAAACTAAGAAGGCTTCCTATCATTTTAATTTTGTTGTTTTATTCAGCCTTATGTTCTAGTGCAAATCACCAGAATATTAAATGTATTTATTCATATGTATACCATTAAAATAGAGTATAAGTATAAATTATTTTATGTGTCCACCACTATTTTCACCTGAACTTTTCCCCATAGGTGCAGATAATTAAGAATTCATTAGACATCAAAAAGCACTTGAAAGCACAAAGGAAAATTTGAAACATGAATCTTAAAATCTACCACCAAATTGTTATCATTGGGCTAATGAAGGGAAACCATAAAACTACATCTACTTCATTCTGAGTACTCTTCTACTAATAATGAATTGAATTGTGCAAAATGGTAGAATTAACTGTGTTCTTTTAAAGTCAACTCTTTCTAGGTGTAAAGTAAATAAATATAGCTGTGTACCCATAAGTTAAAAGACTTTTTAAATTAAAATCTGATTTCTGGACTCAGTATCTTACAGTCTATTTAAGTTGATAAATGTGTTATTTTTTAGGCTTTTAATAGAAAGAACATGGGTTTTGGAGCCAGTGGTGAGTACCAGCTCTAACACTCACTAATTATGTGAGTTTTGGCAAATCACTTAACTCTCTGAAACTCAGTTTTCTCATCCGTAAAACAGAGAATAATAATTCTTACTTTTGCAGGGCTGTTAGAATTAATTTTTGAGAGCAATTAGTTCAATTCGTGACCCATAGTAGCACCTGAGTATGCTATAGCTATTATTATTATCATTGCACCTTAAGGTAATAAATTTTAAGCACCAAAATAAGTTATGCATACTAACTGCATTGAAAATTAGATATGGGAAATAAAATGTAACCTTAAACAATGGGGAAGGAAGCTCAGGTGACACTTGAGCTGACTTTTAAATTATTGGTAGTGTTTGGATGGAAAAGTGGAGCAGCGAGAACAGAGTAGATTTTAAATCGGAAGTAAATATGAGCTGTTAGGAGAATAAGTGGAGCAACTTGAACAAAGAAACAAATATTCACCCAAATCAATGAAGTAAGAGTACACGTTCACACCATACACAAAAATAAACTCAAAATGGCTTAAAGACTGAAATATAAGTCACAACGCCACAAAACTCCTAGAAGAAAACATAGGCAAAACATTCTCTGAGGTAAATTGTAGCAATGTTTTCTTAGGTCAGTCTCCCAAGGCAATAGAAATAAGAGCAAAAAAAAAAAAAAAAAAGGAACCTAATCAAACTTATAAGTTTTGCACAGCAAAGGAAGCCAAAAACAAAACAAAAAGACAACCTATGATCTGGGAGAAAATATTTGCAAATGATGTGATCAACAACAGATTAACGTCCAAAATATACAAACAGCTCATACAACTCAATAACAAAAAAACAAACAACCCAATCATAAAATGGGCAGAAGACCTAAATACATATTTCTCCAAAGAAAACATATAGATGGCCAATAGGCACATGAAAATAGGTTTATCATCGCTAATTATTAGAGAAACGCAAATCAAAACTACAGTGAGGTACCACCTCACACCACTCAGAATGACCATTATTAAAACGTCGACAAATAACAAATGCTGGAGGGGGTGTGGAGAAAAGGGAGCCCTCCCACACTGTTGACAGGATTGTAAATTGGTATAGCCACTATGGAAAACAGTATGGAGGTTCCTCAAAGAACTAAATAGAGTTGCCATATGATCCAGCAATCCCCCTCCTGGGCATATATCCAGACAAAACTACAAATCAAAAAGATACATGCACCCCTATGCTCATAGCAGCACTATATACAATAGCTAAGACATGGAAACAATCTAAATGTCCATCAACAGTTGAAATGGTAAAGAAAATGTGGTATATACACACTATGGAATATCAGCCATAAAAAAGAATGAAATAATGCCATTTGCAGTAACATGGATGGACCTAGAGATTATCATACCAAGTGATGTAAATCAGAACAAAAAAGACAAATACCATATGTTATCACTTATATGTGGAATCTAAAACACTACACAAATGCACATATCTACAAAACAGAAACAGAGTCACAGACATAGAGAACAGATTTGTGGTTGCCAAGGGAGTGGGGGGAGGGAAGGATTGGGAGTTTGGGATTAGCAGATGCAGACTATTATATATAGTATGGATAAACAAGAAGGTCCTACTCTATAGCACAGGGAACTATATTTAATATCCTGTGATAAACCATAATGGAAAAGAATATGAAAAAGTATATACATATGTATAACTGAATCACTTTGCAGTACAGCAGCAATTAACACAACATTGTAAATCAACTCTACTTCAATAAAATTTAAAAAAACAAATATTGAAATGTTCAGGGTATATGTACATATAGATTGCTATCCTGCCTTTAAATACTCTTAGAGATGGATATCAGGATTGTCGATGTCTGAATTTACAAAAAGTTTAGTTTAATAAAAATATTCAATAAGTATATTGAATATTACACTTATTGGCTAAAATGTTATTTTAGAAAACTATTACTAAAACATTTCTGTAATAATAAAAATCAAAAGGTGTGCCAAGCCATTTATAGATGACTGTTATAAGAACATTTGAATAATAGTTTAATTTTTCATATTAACTTTTATAATTTGAACAATATTTAAAATTAAATGGTAGGCAGGATGTATCAAATTTATATTTAAAACACCAAATATAGGTAAGTTTTAGAATTCTTTCACTTTTTAAATTAAAGTGGGTAGAGATGATTGATTGCAGTGGTGTGAATTCTTATGCTTCTGATTCTTTGATCCTAAATCAGAGAGAAGACATATATGAAAATGGACAGATTGAATATGGTATAACTTTCCCTTTCATGAAATGCCTTCTGATAACTTGACTTTAAAGAGATGAGAAGTACATGCAAATAACATTTTGTTTTCTACAAACTGTTACTTCAGAAAATATCTTGCTTAAAATAAACAAAATAAAAATAAGAAGGTCTACAGCTTGTCATACCTTGCTCAAGTATAGCCATATAACCATGGGTGAAGAAACAAACTAAAAAGTCGCTTAGTTTAAAAAAAGAACATATTTTTAGCATTTATAGCAGTGAGTGTGAAACTGTATTTCAGATCCAGATAACATGTAATTTCAATTCGGCGTCCATTTGCTATCTCCTCTGGGCTACCCCAGTGCCATTCAGTGCCTGTAACTGAGACCACTGAGCTGTTGCATACCCTTGGTATCACACACACACACACACACACACACACACACACACAGTGAGGGAATTTAAAGTCTTATTTTTAGGACATGTGAAATAATTTTAACAACTCAAGGGTATTCAAAGTTTGATGGTTAAACAAACAAGCAAACCAGCCTGACATACCACTTTGTATTTTTTTTTAAATTTTTTACTCCACTACATGACTACTTCATCACATCTGGAATGTCCTGTGAGCCAAAATTTCAGTCCCAGCTTAATAGTTCATGAATATTTGAGAGGGGTCATTTTTAGCTCAATGATTTGTACCACAGAAACATCATACTTACATACATTTGTTACATACAAATTAATATAATGTGAGATATTTTATTTACAACCATATTTTCATATAGGAATTAGTGGGCCAAAAGCAGGGAACATTGAATTTACCCTAAACCCATTTTCCATGAGTATATTTATATTTACTAGTAGAAAGAAAGTCTTAAAAAAAAAGTACACCCAAAATGGGGATATATAGCAATGCACCAAATAATTAGGATAACATAAATGTAGGCTTGATTTAAATGGAAAGTTAAATTTTGATTTCTCCTCCTCTTCCTCATTATTAGTATTGGTTATCATACACTGTTTTCTCATATTATGTCTAAGTGAACATACATTGTCAAGCATTGCTTGCTGGACCATCATTTCTTATCTACTCTAAAATATGATGCTATTTGTATATCAAATGAGAAGGGAAAGAAAAATATCAAATCCCAAATTCCTTGTTTGGTGAAAGGAGTAGAAAAGTAGGAATAGAAGGAAATAAGGGTTAGAAGAAAGAGAGAATGAAAGAGGGTGGCAGGGAGGGTAGGAGAAGAGCAAAATAACCCAATTTTGTTTGTGTAGGAAGCTGATCACATCATTCTCTGAAATAACCTGCTTTATAAAGCAGAGGCATTAAAGTGGTGATTCTTGTATTTTAACATTTTAGAAAAGAATAATTAAATAAATGTTAATTACTTCTCATCAAAAAGTAACAAAAATGCTAGATCATTAAACTTTACTGAAAATGCTCTTAAACTCTGGCCTAATAGAATGCTTGACCGCAAGTGTCCTATCGAATTATGTTTGGAGAAGAAGTGGTGGATGAGCAGAGTGGGGCAAGAAGTTACAACAATTTCAGTTCCAAGTAATGAACACAGAAATTTTTTAATCAAGTGCTCTTTCCAGTCTTTTTCCATACTATTTCCTCAAACTTCAAACTCTTCATGTTATTTATTTTTTAAATGGCAATACCTTCACTGTCTTTAACAGAAAATTCACATCACTTGCCACAACATTCATGGACCATCCTAAACCTTCCATTGATACAAAAAATATTATTCCATGTTTTCTGTAAGCAAGAAATTTTGCTAAATTCTATGATTATGAACATGGAAAGACAGTTATTTCCTTCTTAAAGTACACAGTCAAATGAGGAGACAGGAGTAGAAATAAGCAAATTGGTTGAGATAAATTCTTTTTTTTTTATTTTCTTTTTTTTTTTTTGACAGTTTTGCTTTTTTTTATTTATTTATTTGTTTATGGCTGTGTTGGGTCTTCGCTTCTGTACGAGGGCTTTCTCTAGTTGTGGCAAGCGGGGGGCACTCTTCATCGCGGTGCGCGGGCCTCTCACTGTCGCGGCCTGTCTTGTTGCAGAGCACAGGCTCCAGACGCGCAGGCTCAGTATCCGTGGCTCACGGGCCCAGTTTTCCGCGGCATGTGGGATCTTCCCGGACCAGGACTCAAACCCGTGTCCCCTGCATTGGCAGGCAGACTCTCAACCACTGCGCCACCAGGGAAGCCCGAGATAAATTCTTAAACAAACTTTAGTTGCAGTGAAAACAGCACTTAATACCTCTTTGAGCAAGTCTCAGCACAAGTGCTTCCTCTCCTTCAAAGTGACCATTACGTATTCATGCATTCAGTCAATAAATATTTATTGAGTTATTACTGTGCCAAGTATTGAGTTAAGGACTGGCAAATATAGCAATAAATTTTTGGTGAATGAAAAATAGTAGTGAAAAAATTGTAGGTTGACTTTCAATACTTTTACATTTCGTTTATGAATCTTACAGAAAGTTTTTTTTATTGAAGTATAGCTAATTTACAGTGTTATATTAGATTCAAGTGTACAGCAAAGTGATTCAGTTATATATATATATATATATATATATATATATATATATATTCTTTTTCAGATTATTTTCCATTATAGGTTATTACAAGGTATTAAGTATATTTCCCTGTGCTGTACAGTAGGTCCTTGCTGTTTATCTACTTTATATATAGTAGTATGTATATGTTAATCCCAAACTCCTAAATTCTCTCTCCCCCCTGCCCTCCTGCTACCCCCTTTGATAACCATAAGTTTGTTTTCTATGTCTGTGAGTATATCTCTGTTTTGTAAATAAGTTCATACATATCATTTTTTTAGATTCCACATATAAGTGATATCATATTACATTTGCCTTTCTCTGTCTGATTCACTTCACTTAGTATGACAATCTCTAGTTCCATCCATGTTGCTGCAAATGGTATTATTTCATTCTTTTTTGTGGCTGAGTAATATTCCATTGTATATATGCACCACACCTTCTTTATCCATTCATCTGTCAATGTACATTTAGGTTGCTTCCATGTCTTGGCTATTATACTAAGTAATGCTTTTATGAATACTAGGTGCATGCTTCTTTTCAAATTAGAGTTTTCTCTGGATATATGCCCAGGAATGCAATTGCAGGATCATACAGTAACTCTATTTTTGATTTTTTAAGGAACCTCTAATAATTAGTGAAATTGAGCATCTTTTCATGTGCCTCTTTGTCATCTGCATGTCTTCTTTGAAGAAATGTCTGTTTAAGTCTTCTGCCGATTTTTTGATAAGTTTTTTTTTATTAAGCTGTATGAGCTATTTTTATAATTTGGAAATTAATCTCTTGTTGGAAACATTGGTTGTAAATATTTTCTCCAAGACTGTAAGCTGTCTTTTGTTTTGTTATGGTTTCCTTTGTTGTGCAAAAACGTTTAAGTCTAATTAGGTCCCATTTGTTTATTTTTGTTTTTATTTTCATTACTCTAGGAGATGTATTCAAAAAAATATTGCTGTGATTTATGTCAAAACATGTTCTGCCTATGTTTTCCTCTAAGAATTTTATAGTATACAGTCTTATATTTAAGTCTGTAATCCATTTTGAGTTTATTTTTGTATATGGTATGAGAAAATGCTCTAAGTTCATTATTTTACATGTAGCTTCCCATTTTTCCCAGCACTACTTGTTGAAGAGAATTTCTTTATTATATATTCTTGCCTCCTTTGTCATAGATTAATTGACCAAAAGTACATAGGTTGATTTGTGGGATTTCTATCCTGATGCATTGATCTATATGTCTGTTTTTGTGCCAGTACCATACTCTTTTGATTACTGTAGCTTTGTAGTATAGTCTGAAGTTAGGGAGTGATTCCTCCAGCTCTGTTCTTTCTCAATATTGTTTTGCCTATTCAGGATCTTTTGTGTTTCCACCAAATTAAAAAAAAAAATTGGTCTAGTTCTGTGAAAAATGCTATTGTTAATTTGATAAGGATTGCATTGAACCTGTAGATTGCCTTGGATAGTATGGTCATTTTAACAGTGTTGATTCTTCTGATCCAAGAACATGGTATATCTTTCCATCTGTTTGTGCCATCTTCAATTTCTTTCATCAGCATCTTACAGTTTTTGGAGTACAAGTCTTTTGCTTCCTTAGGTAGGTTTATTCCTACTTATTTTATTATTTTTGATGTGATGGTAAATGGTCTTGTTTCCTTAATTTCTCTACAGAAAGTTTACAGAAGCCTGTGGTGGACGGCATGATACATCAGGCAAATTCCCCTTCAAGACTGATAGCTGGTTCCCCCGAGTTGTATGTAGTGCTTTGAGCAGACAGCCCTCAACTGTAGACATTTTGTTATTGCCTTGTCTAAAGAAAGTTGCCTCACAGAAGATGATGCCCTCTTTCCTAGGCAGCCCATATCCAGTGACTAATCAATATGAGGAGATGAAGGCTCAGTCCCTCCCCCAACTATCTTAATCTCAGAGCTCAGCATAGGTTCAGCTGAGGCCTTTGTTGAGACTGCAACCCAGCTTCCTTACTGCCTAATCCTGCTTCCTTCCCTTTCCTTCCATAGATGGGGACTCCAAGAACATATCTTAATAAACCTCCTGCACATCAATATTTAACTCAGAATACACTTCCCAGAGAAACTTACCTGTGGTATAGGCACATCATTTTTTCCCTTAATTATCAATTGTGAGTTTACCATTCAAAATTTCAATATATACTTTAAATATGGCAATGAATTCACAAAACTCTGAATTGGCTCAAAAGAATATGATTCCCAATGGGCTAGAAGAAGCAATTATAAAAGTGTCATAGTTATCAAAGGTTGTCTTTATATATTCTACCCCAAATTTAACTGCAGAGATGAGGATAACATAGCTCATGGTCATTGTAATATACCAAAAGTAGTAAATGAGATTTTAACAAATAAAACCCTAAAGTTATAATTGTTTATGATGTCTTCCTTTGTTCTCAATTATTAGCAGTTGAGTAGTATTAGAAAATCCAAATCTCTGCAAATACAATAATTTAAACTTAAAAATTTTAATTGAATTGTAAAACATGTGCAAACCACTAAATGTACTTTTTTGCCTATTCATATTATGGAGGCTACTGTAAACTCGTACTGATTGAAATTTTTGAAAAGCAAAGATAAATAAATACAGGTATGTTCATTTGTTACGTTTACTAATATGAATGCAGAACCATATAGATTATTTCAATAATATCCACCTATTTTGAAATATCTTGCCTTTTTGAAAATAATATGTTGTATTGAAAATTATAGTGGGTAATGAAACAGTACAAATTTTAAAAAATATATATCACCAAAAAACCCTAAAAAAATTAAGGCCTGTTTATAGTGCTTTTTTCAAAAATGTTACTACTGTTCATCCCATACTTTATATATATATATATATATATATATATATATATATATATATATATATATATATATATAATTATAATAATTTTTAGAACTGAATTTCACAGTTTAAACCTTCACCTCTAAGGACACTCATAAATTTAATTACTGTTGCTATGTGCTAACTTAAATCCATGTGCTGTGTTTATTGTAATAGAGACGTAAAGGCAAGTCTCCATTTCTCTGGATTATTTCTTTCCCTTTGGTCAAACTGTTACCCAAATTTTATTTTAATGTTAAAATTTGCTTCCCTTGAACACCAAAAATTTTTATTCTTGAGTTGCTTTATGATATTTTAACATGTAAATTTTATCATATTTTAAGAGAGAAAATAAATCACCTCAAGGCATTCACCTATTAATATTCTACCTTAACTAAGTGGATTATGGACTTTGAAACTAAGCCTGAATACATCTTAAAAAGGTGCCCAAGCTTAACTATCTTGTCCTATAAATATGGAAGACACTTTGACAATAATTTTATCTCCCTAATACTCATATGGATTCCAATATTGCCGAAAGGAAATGGATTGTAAACGTTGGCAACTGAGCCTAACTATATTTCCATATGTATGCTTTACCAACCACAGGACTTGGAATTCAAACTGTTGTTACAAACCATTTGTTGCTAATTAGAAGCATCTTCATTTTTCACCTTCACAAGTAAAGCTGCAAGAAGCCCAATGTTTGCCTTGCTTATCTCAAATTCCCATTTGGCAGGCAATGTGAAAACTAACTACCAAAGAGCTGTCATATGTCTAGAGTCTTCAAGTTGGCACAACTACTAGCTTTGACCTCAGGGAATTTTCATGTGTGAGCCTTCCTGTGGTTTACCTCTGAGAGTTCTCTCTAAATTGAAAAGAGCAAGAGGGATAGGTAAAACAATACCTCAACAAGCCAGGTTTATTTTAAGTGGTACAAGAAAACAATTCTCTTGCAGGCCCAAACTGTTTCAACATGGTCTCAGATAATCACACTTACAAAGTAATTCAGGAAGAGCAAGGACACTTAGCTTAACAATTAAAAGGTGTGCTAACAGTGCAACACACACACACACACACACACACACACACATTCATCAGAATTAACACCCACAAATGTTTCTCTAGACATTGCATCAATCAAAGTGGAAGAAATATAGATCTTGGTAACTATGCCCTATTTATCTTCACATACCATCCAGTGTCATAGGATCACATCATTTCCTGTTAGTTATGGCCACCACAGGAGTTCTGTCTTACTTGCCTCTTTGTAAACACACCACAATGACTGGACCAAACATAAAGGAAATCTAAAATACAGGCTTTAACTAGTAAAAACTATTTATGTATTTCTCGATGCCACAGGGATCTCAATATTTGAACTGTGTAACATGTTCTTTCCACGAATTCTTCTGGAGTATTTTCCATTATTGCTGAATTGGTAGTAGTTTCTGCTTTCACTTAGCGTGGTAGAGAGCCAGAATCTGGTGAGTAGGCTCCCTGCTTCAAGTTCCAGCTCGGCCATCTACTAACTCACTTTGGAAAACTGAATTAAATAACCGTTTGTGTGAGCCATTTGCCTATTGGCCCTCAGATCTATTTCCTGCTCTGCTCTTATTCTGCTTTTCTATAGCAGGAAACTACCTTTCCTAGGCTCCTCTACTTTCTGATTTCTGGGCAAGTGCAGCCAGTGGGAGGAACTATGGATGACTAGAGGACAAATTGAGAGGAAAGAGCCCGATATTTCTCTGCTTCTTGTGGACTCTGGTAGATTTTATGCCTCAAGGCTCCATTTGGACAGCCAGTCACTCACTGGGCACCCATAGGTGCAGACCTATTTTTGTTCTGCAAGGCAGCCCCAGATCCAGATAAAGGTACCATCTCTCTGCATCACTCTGGAGTTGGAGGTAGCTTCTTCTCCCATTATTTACATAATCAATTTCCTTTATTAAATCCCCTCTTTTTAAATACATGGAGAGATTCCTATTTCCCTCATTGGACCCTGACAGTTATAGCTACATACCACTGCTTCATGTCCCCATCTATTAAATTAATAATAATAAGGAACCTACAGACTAATTTTGAGAATTATTAATGCAGTTGTTCTCAAGATTCAGGTTGCCCCAGAATCACCTAAACAGCTTGTTATGGAGCTGATTTCAAGGCCTTACCCTCAGAGCTTCTGATTCATTAGGTTTAAAGTGGGGCTCCCAAATTTTGCATTTCTAATAAGTTCCCAGGTGATCAGGTGCAGCTGGTCTACAGACCACACTTTGAGAACCATTGTGTGTAAAATGCTTCCCTCATTATAAGTACTCGATGAAGTTCTAAGAATTAGTACTGACTGTCATCTTATAATTTTCTTTTATCCTTCCATTTATGGTTGTAGCCAGGATTTGAAGAAATTCTCAAATTCAGAATACACAAATGAATCTGAATATAATGAGGGAATTCTATGTATATGTATTGGTGTAATTTTATGTAGGATTGAATTGTTCAAACTTTTTCTTTTGAGTGTGGTGGTTATATGTATCTTTTTATATAGATGGACAGACAGATGGATAAGTGATAGATGATAGATAGATAGATAAATAAATAGATAGAAATAGGGAAATATATTTTTTGCTTGTACATACTGAACATGACCAGTAAAATCTTCATATTTAATAGAGTCCTTTTGCTGAAATTAAGACACAAGTTTGGGTTATATGCAAGGAAAAACTTTCTCCTACTAAAGAGAGTATACTGAATTTTTTTTAAAAAGTATTATTATTTTATGTGTGACCTATTCCAATACGTAAAACAACATGTCATTTAAAAAACGTCTTAGTTTATTATTAGTAATAAGTACTACACAATTCACTACTGTATGGCTATCCTGAAGTGGAGTATCCAGTTTTAGAGGCTGAGCGTATCTTTGTCCTGAAACTCCCGTTTCAAATACAAAACACTTGTCTTACTTGCATTTCAATAAATATGGAAAATCCCTTATACTCATACAGCTAATTAAATAAAATTGATTGAAATGGGGATACATAAATATATATACCTTTTATATATTTATATATCTAAATATCAATATATATGTCTATCTTAGAGCTCTTTAAAATGCAAAGGGGACTTAAAGGTATATAGAAACCAATCTTATTATAGATTTCTTTTAGATTTGGGGTATTTTCTCCCATTCTAATCTTTACAGCTGACTTATCTATAACTAATTGACAGAAATTATTTTCTTTTAACCTAAATTTTACCTCAAATAAAGTTTTTACCCAAGATTTTACCTTAAGTTGTTTTTCCTAAAATCAAGGTTTTGTTCCAAATCGTCTATTTGGTTTTAATAGAAACAACTCTTCTCTAATTTATGCTGTAATATTTCATTGATTTATACACAAAATAGGAAAAGGAGGAAAGACTTTAGAAACAATTGTAACTGACCCTTCTCACTCATACAGTTCTATTGGTGAGATAACGATAGTGTGAATTTGCTATCATGTAGTCCAGTCACTAGTGTTTGGTAGCTGTAGTTTTCCATTGCTGTGTAAGAAATTACCAGAAATTTAGCAGATTAAAACACCATATACTTGTTATCTCACAGGCTTCATGGGTCAAGCATCTGGGACAGGTCAACTTGGTCCTCTGTTTAGGGTTTCACAGAGCTGAAATCAAGACATTAGCCAACTACATTCTCATTTGGAGTATCCACAAGAGAGGGCTCTGATTCCAAGCTCACTGAGGTTGACAGAACTCATTTTCTTGTGGTTATATGACTGAGGTCACCGTTTTTCTGCTAGCTGTCAGCCAGGTATTGCTCTCAACAACCAGAGGCCACACACTGTCCCTTGTCACCTGGCTGTCTCCATACACAGTTCAAACCATGGCTCTTTGCTTCTCCAAAGCCAGCAGGAGACTCTCTCATGCTTTAAATCTCCCCTTTCAGGAAGGTCCAGCTCCTTTTAAGGGCTCACCTGATTAGGTAAGGCCCACCCCCAGATAATTTCCATTTTGATTAACTAACAGTCAGTGATTTGAGACCTCAATTCCATTTGCAAAATTACTTTACTTTTGTCCATATTGCAACCTAGTCACTGGAGTGAAATCCATCATAGTCACAGTCCTATCCATAGAGAAGGGGAAGGGATTGTACTGGACATGTACACCAAGGGATCAGAATCTGAGGGTCATCTCAGAATTGTGCCCACCACAGTGTCTATGAACATGAGTTAGTTTGATTTACAGAGCTAGGGGAAAGTGTTGATTAATCTAGCAAGTGGGATAATGAAGGTGGCTGAGAGTTTGCATTCTAGTTATATTTAGATGGTATTGCTGATTTCTTATGGGACACTGATAACCATATACATAATTATTCATAATAGTTATCAGGGACTCCAAAAAAACTCCCACAGAGATCATAATTTTATGTTAAAATATTATTTTAAAAATTGTGAAAAGCTAAAATCGTCATTTAAAAGATATAGTAAAATGCTAATATGAGTGAATATAAGTTGGCTAATGAATATAGATATATTTATTTGTATATCCATTTTCTATTAGTTTTCTTTTGCATAGGCAAATTGTAGAATACTCTGAACCAGGGCTAGAAACCCTGGTTTCTATTTTTCCCCTCCATACTAAGGTCTCAAGAGTTATACTCACACTAACATTCCCCAGACAATTGAATCAAAGGAAAGTAAGTGACAAATTCTCTAATTTAGGTAACAGATTTGAAAAGTCAGCAGAATCTCTCTCCCTCTCTGTCTCTCTCTCTGATCTCGTGATTCTCATTTGGTAAGGAAACTTTTCCTAATATAAATTCCCTGCTGGTATCCCTTGCCACCCCTCTCTATACCTTGTTCTTATGACCTTATTTTTTTTGTGCTCCATGGACTTGTGACCAAAACTTATGGAATGATCCTCCCAAATATCTGGAGAGCAGCTACAAATCTCATACATAGGGAGAACCTATGAAATGGGAGCCAGATTGAGCTGGCTTCAAATTTTAGCATCACAAATTTAATTGACTGTAACAATTTACTCAATTTTTCTGAATTTCAAAATTAAGATAATTAGACACAGAGTATTATTTAGAAAGTATCTATCAAATATTTAATAGTTGAATACAATTTACTACTATTTTCAGTCAACTTTAATTTTAATAGAGCCTGTTTCTTGCTAAAAGTATATAATATATATATGTTTTAATACTGTTTTGACTGTTGGGCCCATATGATGCTTCTGTGAAAGAAAAAGGAAAACATAGTAGTAAACGTTGGGGAAAAACTGTATACTCAACAGTGATGGAAGAATCATGATGAGCTTTTGCATAATAAGACTGATATGTCTTACAGTAAAGATAAATGTTTATGATTTTTCTAAAACTTGCTAAAATTCCACAGGACAAGCTTAGGGAAATGTTTTAAAACTATTTTGAATACCTAAAGTCTAATAGAGATTTATTCAGTTTTCTCGCCAGACCTAAGGAAAAAGATAGAAACGATTCACACAGCAAGGGAAGAAATAGAGTCACTACAGGTAATAAACAAAGGGAAGATGTGGCTTTGATTTGCTCACATGGCAAGAGGTGATCATTATTACTGTCTTTCAGCGATAGTAAATATCATCAGTGACATTAAGGAGAATAGATTATTGAAGAAAAATAAAGCATATTTGCCATTATCTAAACTCGGTGATACATTGCAACATGTTATGGCTTCGTCTTACTGTAGAAATGTCTAGAATCTGGCTCTATGGAGCAAACAGGGAGGGGGTGGGGGCAGACATCTGTACCTCCAGCAGTAAAACAAAGGAGAGCATTGTAAAGATCTTTTTGGATAATTACCATCATGCTTAGAGACTAGTGAATGGAATTGCTGATGAGAACGCTAGTCGACAGATAGGAAAACAAAATCTCAGTTACATGACAGAAGAAGAGGGCAGGCAAACATTTCATAGAGTGGTCAGAGGAGGTTGGAGGGTAACAATAAGAAAAAAATAGACCTTGTTTATGATGTCCAAAGCTGTCCCCTGGGGTACAGTAACACATTCAAGTCGAAACTTAGAACAAGATTAAGTGGTTTAGTTTATGCTGGAATAAATCTAATTCCTAACACTTCCCCTGTTATGTCCTAGACCAAATACCAGGACAGCCTTTCTCCCTCAGTCACATTGTTTTTTGCCTGTTGTAAGGTGGCAAGGTAAAGTAAAACTAGTAATGATTGATAAACAGATGAGTCATCTTGTAAACCTTTCGAACGTTCCAGAGCCACAGTTTTCCACGTGGCAAATGAGTATTACATATCTCTTTAAAGTCATGTGTAAACTCAAATGTGCAAACATGTGGTGTTATTGTAAGTCTGACAGACTTTGATGTTTGACGTAGGCAGCCTGGGCCCTACCCACTGATTTGGGCTTTGTTTGGACCTTGCTTCCATCTTTGGTCAAACAAATTTGTTACCAGCCCTGAGACATGATATATTGGATAGACAATTGCCCCAGATAACCAAGAATGTAGGTTTTATGCTTGACGAATCTGAGCTATAGAGATAAGAAGAATCTTTCCCAACTGGGTGGTTCACCTAGTACATGATAACTTAAAGCTTAGGTTTTCTGATGGTCTAGCTTATGTTCTTCCCACTGTACTCCCGTGTCTCAGGGGGAGTCAGTATGGACAAACACCAATGTTAGGTGCAGCCCTTTTGAGCAGTCTATTAAAGATGGGATACTATGTCAGGGTGGATCTTAAGGGAATGGAAAAGAAGCTAGTCCTGCAAGGACAGATTCTCCACAGAGGAGAGAGAAGAAGACATTTCTGGAAATGGAAAAACCTTTAACAGAAGAACATGTTAGGAGACTCCCTTCACAGGATTTGTGTGAGGAGGGGTGAAAAATCATGATAGAGAATTGGGAGAATTAATAATAATGATGACCTTTTTTTTAGTGTACACTCACTATATGCCAAGTGTTATATGAATATTATTTCATTTATTCCTCCCCATAAACCAATGAGAGAGGAATTATTATTCTGATCAGGAAACTGAGGCTCAGAGAGTCTCACGGTCACGCTGATAGGAACTTTTTATAAACAAACCCATGACATACTCTGTACTAATGCTATTCTAAGCTCTTTACAAATACCAAGTAATAACCCTTGTAGCAGGATTATGAGGTAAGTATTTTTATCCCAAGTTTACAGAGACATTTCCAGCAGGTGGTAGAGTCAGGATTCAGGCACTCATCCACTGTGTTATGCTGTCTGGTAGGTAATGGAGCTGGAATGCACATTTGCCTCAGTCTGACCCCAGGGCAGAGGCTCTGAAAAACTAAGGTTTATGTCATTCCTTAGTTTCAAAAGTCTACAAATACAAAGGCTATCGAAGAAGTATCAAAACATTGCTTTAGATGTATGATTGGAACACTTTGGTAGGTAAATGACAAAATATTTTGTGACACTGTGTTTTTAAATTATACAGTCACAAATAGACTCCATCTTTCTGTATCTTGATGTTTATGCCATAATTATAACTGTAACAATGAATTATGATTGCATGTTTACAATGCTTTGGGTACTATGGAAGTATTTTTGTGTTTTTCCTCAATTAAATTCATACAACAAACCGCAATAGGTACAACTCTCACTATTTTCCAGATAAAGAAATTTAGATAAAGGGAGATTAAGTAATTTTCCCAAGGTCACACAGCTAGTAGTAGTTGGTAGATTTGCACCTAACCCCAGGCAATGTGACTCCTGAGCCGACATCTCTAAACCCCTAACCTACAGTGTGGCCATGATCATGATCCCCCAACATGTTTGAGCCCCTTGTCTCTATGCATCAAACCCACAAAGCCAGCCCACACCTCCCCTCACCTCCATACACACAGACTTTCTTTTAATTAATGTCTGTTCCTGCAAATGATTCTCCATGGTATTTTTTTAATCAAAATGAAAACACCTCAACCAATAGGGAAAAGAAAATGTATATATAATGCGACTGAAACCGTGATCATTTTCTGGTTTATAATTGAACCTCCAGAAAATAATCATAAAGAAAGTAATACTTTGTAATTCAAAAATTAACTAACATAATATTTGCATCTTTTCTGGGTCCTAAAGGGATGTGGAATCATAGTTCTTTTGTATTAAAAGATATTTCCAAATATTAACCGTACCATTGGTATTAATTAGCATATTATATACATACACACACAGAGTACATGCATATATACATGTATACATGTAGAACATATAGAAAGTACTTGTAGAATATACACATGTAGAACAAAGGAAAAGACATACTTGATTGAGGTTTATTAAAGGTAATGTGCAAATTCCCCATTTATATTTACACATGACTCATTTTTTAGTCTAAATATATGTTGTTTTGAATACTCTGTAAATGCAACTCTTACTGT